>NC_040036.1:13667684-13967684 GCF_003713205.1 Coffea eugenioides
CAGATTTTTTTCAGAGTTGTGATTGAGAGCAATCTTGTTTTGTGCAATGAACATTCTGTTGGGGTTTTGTTATAGAGGTTTAGTTGCTTCCTGTGAGCTTTTTGGGAATACAAGTTCTTTCAAGTTACCTTGCTTGTCGTATAAGCTCAGAAGATGTATTTTGTTCTTCTCTTCCATCTTTGTAAGTTTCTTTCCGATTAATGGGTGGTGTATTTGGAAGGTGACTGTAATATAGCCCACACCAAGTTGAAAGTAGTGAAAGGTACTGATTTGATGCACAATTCAATCAATCTGAATCTTTCAGCTTGTTTTCTCATTTCCGCTTAACGAATGTTTAAAGTTCGAAAGCTACTCCCTGGTTTGCATGTATAGTACTAATATACTGTAGCAAAATTGGCGGAGAAAAATATGTACAGGTTGAAATTTGTGGGGTTTACTTTCAGCTTAAGAGTCTTATAATGGATTTTGCAGGGCCAGAGTGGAAGCCATTTTGAACCAAGGCCTGTTCCTCCGCCGCTACCAAATAAGTGTGACTGGGAGATTGAACCTTCTGAGTTGGACTTTAAAAATTCAGCTACTATAGGAAAGGTGTGGGTTCAAATGATTCTGTAATCCATTTAACTTTTATGATGAAGTGCTCAGTCCTGCTAAACTGCTTGTATACATGCATTTAGTTGTATGATTGATTTCTTTCTTTTTGTATCTAATATCTTATTGAACTAATGTGATTTGACATTCATACTGGTTTCAAGATAACTCACTAATTGAATGATCACTCATAACTGATGGCCAGGAGAGAGAGAGAGAGAGAGAGTGTGTGTGTGATCACTCAATGCTGATCACATACTTTAGGCAGGAAAGAGTTGTTAACAGTCATTCTTAAAGAGTTAAATCTACTTTATTTAAAAAAAAAAAAAAAAAAAAGAGAAGAGACTTAATTCCATTTCCTCCAATTATATGCAGTAGCCTTTAGTTTGAGGTACATGTTCTCCTGTACTTTTCTGTTTGTCTGATTGCTAACAAACTTGAGGGATGATGATCGAATCATCTTACTTAGCTTTTGGCATTTTTTGCCTTTGCTAATTTTTTCTCTGGGACGGGGGTTGTTTGGGGGAGAATAGCGGGGGCAAAACAGATACAGGTCACCAATTCCTTTTGCTTTAAGTAGCTCATGTCTTGTTGTAGATAGTTCAATGAAATGCATCTTATGCTGCTTATAATTGACTATTAGGAAATATGCTAATGTTAATTTGCTACTTTGTTGATATTGAAAAGTTCATTTCTGATTAATGAGAAATCCTTAGGGGTCCTTTGGGGAGATACTAAAAGCCTGTTGGCGTGGAACACCTGTAGCTGTTAAACGAATTCTTCCAAACCTCTCAGATGATAGATTGGTGATGTAAGTTTCTCAACTGCAAGGTCAATTGTAACATTTTTGCCATAAAGGTATTTTAATCTGCTTAAGTTGTATGATAGTCAATTTGTTATTAAGTTCTTCTGATTCTTTCTCAGTGAATGTGTGCTTGATTAATTATCTAAGATGAATCATACCTCGACTCAAGAAGCATTTTTTTGTTTTATTTTAGATTTTTTTAGTAACATGAGTCTCTTTAAACCTCATGAAGGATAATGGCTATGGGGTAGAGGTGTCCTATGCCGGTTTGGCTTAGTTTTAAGATCTTAACAATCCAGGCTATTTCATTGATTGGTAATGCTAATTGGTTTTGCCTCGGTTACTTCTCTTTAGTGGAACAAAGGTAAAGACTTC
Source organism: Coffea eugenioides (assembly GCF_003713205.1). Classification (NCBI taxonomy): domain Eukaryota; kingdom Viridiplantae; phylum Streptophyta; class Magnoliopsida; order Gentianales; family Rubiaceae; genus Coffea; species Coffea eugenioides. The sequence goes on from NC_040036.1 coordinate 13,669,453, forward strand.
ATATTTTTTTTCTTGGAAACCCTTTCCAATAACTTTATACAGAAGTGCAGCTTGTAAATTATGGAAGTTGTTCAATTATAAGTGAATAAAGCTGGCTGCAGTTTAAACTTGTTGATAAGTTTCCGATTTCATCATTCTATCAGATGTTACCATGCTTTTTCTTGGCCCATTAAAAGAGTTTTTGTTGGCACCTTTGGATGAAATTCTGAATATCCTGAATCACTTAAAGTATTTTTCAATCAACTCAATTTATATAATTTCTAGTTTCACAGTAGCTGTAACAGCAAAACCTGCTGATGCTTTGGTTGTTTCAGCCTATATTAAAAGTTATTTTTTTTATTCTCGATGCAGTCAGGATTTCAGGCATGAGGTAAACTTGCTAGTAAAACTTCGGCATCCAAATATAGTTCAGTTCCTTGGAGCTGTTACTGAAAGGAAGCCATTAATGCTCATTACTGAATATTTAAGGGGGGTAAGTGAATGAGTACATCATCTTGTATTGATGAACTTTTCCACATCAAGGGGTTAACTATCAGCGTCATGTTTTCCTCTAGGGTGATCTACACCAGTACCTGAAGGAAAAAGGTGCACTTAGTCCGTCAACAGCAGTCAATTTTGCATTAGATATTGCCAGGTATTTCAACTTTGTTGTTCTTTTCTTTTTACCTTCAGCGGAGAGCTTCAGACTAAAGTAGCTATAAATTCCCATTTTCATGTGTAGATGATCTTGTGGAAGTTGGATTCTCTGCTTGCCTTGTTAATTGGAAATCTTGCTTCCAGGAATTTGGAACTATTCTTGCAATACCGAGTAGCTACTATAGATTAGCCTTACATTTCTTTTCTATCGTCAAACTTTGTCTAGGATTGAAGTCTTATGCTGAGAAGCAATAGAAAAGGATGTCTGGATGTGTCATGTTTGTGGGATTGGAAAAAGTAGAGAAGTTGATTTGCTTATGGACTTAGAAGAAGTTTAACTTATTCTGGTTATGGAGTGAGGTTGGGGATAGAGTTCAGTTTGCAATTGAATTCCTTCTAGCACTGCAGCAAAGTAGTCTGGCAGTTAACATGTAGATACTTTGGGTGTTTGTTACAATACGCACAGCCTATTGTACTCTTAAGAACATTAATGCGCTATCTGTCAGTAGCTAATGAGGTGTAGTGAGTTCTCTGTGTTTCTCAGTTTGTTCAATGCAAACGTTATGATATCATCGTCAGAAAAAAGCATTCTCAGATTGACACCAGGCAGTGTAATAATTTTTTGTGTAATATTTTGATGCGTTTTATAAATCATGTGGGCAGAGGCATGGCTTATCTTCACAATGAACCAAATGTCGTGATTCACAGAGATCTAAAGCCAAGGTGACTCTATTTATCTAGTTTCATATTTACATATACATCTTTTGTTTGCCAATTAGTGAGCTTCTGCACCTTGCAAAGTGTCTCTTGCGTTGAAGCCCATCTTTCCATTTGGCTTTTTCGATTTAAATCACGAAGAGCTGCCTGCTGAATTTTCTTTTCAGGAATGTTCTGCTTGTGAACTCTAGTGCAGACCATTTAAAAGTTGGAGACTTTGGCTTAAGTAAACTCATCAGGGTTCAAAATTCACATGATGTGTACAAAATGACCGGAGAGACCGGAAGTTGTAAGTACCATTTTAAGTCTCTCAATGTGACAAGTTCATCTATGGATAAAGTATTATCTAATTTCTTTTTTGTGTAAACAGATCGGTACATGGCTCCTGAAGTATTCAAGCACCGAAAGTATGATAAGAAGGTTGATGTGTTCTCCTTTGCTATGATACTATATGAGGTAACTTCTGTTCATTATCTTATCCAGAAAAATACTCATGCAACATACGCATCTATAATAGATTGAGTAGTGTGCTTGACGAATGTTGCAGATGCTTGAGGGTGACCCACCACTTTCACATTATGAACCGTATGATGCTGCTAAGTATGTTGCAGAAGGACACAGACCTATGTTTAGGTCAAAGGGCTTTACTCCTGAATTGAGAGAGTAAGTAAACTCTGCAACTCTTGGTGTTGGGGATGTTTTAACTTTAGTGTATCATGAAGTTTCTTTAGCATTAGGGATGCTGCATTTGGATGGCGTTGTTTTTCTTTTGGTTCCTTATATCTGTTGTATTATCTTTGCTCAGGTTGGTTGAGCAGTGCTGGGCAGCAGATATGAATCAGAGACCCTCTTTCTTGGAAATTCTGAAGAGGCTGGAAAAAATTAAGGATACTCTGCCTTCGGATCATCACTGGCACCTCTTCACTTCATAGCATCCTATCCTAAAAGATAATTGGATGTGAAAATCACAAAGTTTATCAGCGAGCTTCCCAGTTCACCCCACACATGCAATCACGCAGAAAGGGTTGTGAATAGACTTAACGAGGTTTCAGGAGTTCTGCTGTCACCAATTCTTTTCCATACTGTGGATTTTGGTTTTAGGAGATGGACATCTTCGCTAGATATCTGAATTAATATAGTTGCAAATCTGAACTTGATCCGGAAATATTCTAAGCTAGCTTGGTGAAAGTAACATCTTCTATGCTATACTTTGGTCTGATTTCTTAAGCCAGTGTTTGTTATAAATTGTGGTTGTAGATGATCAAAGCATGCATGTAGGCATTATTCTTGTCTCCCCCTCCTTTCTTTCAACTCTTGTGCAAAACAGAATTGTAATGTAATCTACATGCATTTAGTTTGAATGTTATTTTTGTTGTTATGTTGTCGTTTTGTAATGTAGTTTACACATGCTTGATCGCGATGCGTGACGATGGGTGCTTTGCATAAATAAGCAACAAGATGTAATTCACGAGACAAAAACAGGAAAACGGCCCTATTTGCCCGTGCAACATCTGTATTTTGAAGATTATTGAGGATCCAACATCTCGTCATATCAATTCATAGCGTTCCTGTTTTCAACATGTCCAAAATTGTACACGAACAAGTTTAGTTTGCAACTAAAAAGCGCCTATAAAAAACGTTATATTAGCTTCTTCTTCTCAAAGAACGACTTCAGATGCCATAACTGCAATCCTCCAACGGACAAGGCAATAACAATTGAGAGAAGACTCAACCAACCCATCTTCGCGTTGGTAGATCTGTTAAGCTCCTGCATCTCTTCTTCCCTGTAACAAGTATAAGATGACTGTCAGTACATAAAAACATTTTTGAGCAGAGATAATGACGATATGAACACGCCACTATGAGAAATATTTTACATTGACGTTAATGAGAATATGTAAACCCACCTTTCTCGCAGGTAGAACATCTCGTCATGAATGGATTGAACAGTATCAAACATTTTCTTCAGCTCTAACTCCATTAACTGGCATTGGAAGGAAGAAAAATGAAAATCATTGTGTATAATATCCATAGTAGCATGTGAGTTGTGTTTACAAGTGTTGCTATGCAAGTACATGCAATATTCTTCAAACAAAATTATCCAAAATTCTCAAACCACTACTTAAACAACCTAAAAATCTCTACAGAAAAAAAAAAATCTCTAATTGCTAACCAAGTGACAGACTAGGGCCATAGGTCATGAAAGAGGTTGTACCCATCAGGGCCATTGCAAGGGCAAAGACAGTGATCAAAGTAATTGCAGATGATAGAGAAATTATAACCAATCAAATCATGAACGCAGACTATGCAGAACCACTAGTCAATATTCTCATCCAAAAGAAAATTCAAAATTGCGCCAAGTTAGTCATAACATCTAAAAAGCATTTTTATCCCTAGAAAGTGCCATGTAAAAAAAGACACCGAAGCATCTCGTTTACAGGATAGGGCAGGCAGGGAAAACAAATAATACCTCAAATACGAGGTAGTGCTACTTCCAGCTATTATATCTTAAAGAACTCATTTCTGGGCACACCATATACCCAATATGATCATGTTAAACTCCACAAGTGAACAGTATTGACACAACTGCAGCACGTAAAGGTGCATATTTTTCTTTGCCTTTATGTCATTCTCAATCTGGTAACAGCTTGCGACTAGATTAAAGACGAGCCCTTGTATGACATCACAGAGAAAATCAATCAGGGGTACAAATTGAAGAATGCTCTGAAGAGTTGGTTTAAGAGAGGTATTCTTTATGGGTGTGCACCTCTATGTATATATGGAAGGTCAGGGGGGATAACTTGGCATGTATCAAAACACGGTTCAAAAACATTTGGAAGTTAAAGAATACTGGAACAGTAAAATTATTTCTAAAAGAGGAATATTCACTTTTCAATCATCTCTCCTTAAAAATTTACAGTATCTTAAAGATACACAAAGCCTCGTGTAAATTACTGCATGATAATCATTTATTTGTTAGACGAAACCAGTTTACAATATTTTTTCTATTATGCTTCTTTGAAAGTAGGGGACTCCATTGGATAATTAATAAAGTGAACACCTTTTGTGTGTTCACAATACTTTTTTTAAAATTTTCTTTTATTTTAGCAGAGGATAGTGGGATTTAAGAAGCAGGAAGGAATGGGATTATGCATAAATGTTGTTTACAACACTGAACCAACATTTATGCATAAAACTGTGTCTCTGTGTCTACCACACCCAGTTACTGCTTTGTTCCTTTGCCAATGATCAAAGATCTTAACAGAAAAGGCTATTCTCAAATTCATCATTATCTAGTCCATACGTAAATGGACGCCACTTTTTTAAACAAAAGCCACCTCCAACAGGGAAGCTATACTCTCCCACTGAAGGACTTGTAAGCTGTTACTTTCCTTGATGATGAGGTGCGACAAAGGTGTTCGAAACTTGCAGTAACAAATGCACTAGATTTACCAACACAAAAGCAAACACAAGCCAAGGAGAATCTTAGGAAAACATCTGTTTGCTTCCTCAATTCCCCAAGGAAAAAAAATCATGGCCACTGGCAAAAAACAGTCCAAGCGAATGATCAAAGTACAATACTTCATTAGGCATGAAACATGGCTCAAATACAATTCAAGACTATTAAATCCCCCACTCATGTTATCAATACAAAAGAAAAAGCACTTGTGTAAATCTGATACTTACTTCAACAGAACCTTTCTTCGCAACATTTGACCAGTCCTTCGCTGCGACACCAGACTTCCAATCAAAATCAACGGTGAGCGTAACAGCAGGCTTGTGATCAGCTGCAAAAAAGCAAGTCATGTAATCCCCAGCCTCTGCAGTCTGAAATGCAAACTGCCCTGTATTGACATGGTCCGCATAGTGGTAGTTATTCCCATAACCTGATGTAACCTGTATCAAACAACCAGAAAAATACATCAAAGAAATTTAAAAACAAAAAAAAAGACCTTGATATCCACTTAAACACAATATTTACTACTAGAGGCAACGGAATCTTTGGATAGAACCCATCATAGTCTTCGTTCAGTAACCCATCAAAATCCATCAAAATCAAATCTTTAACCAGCCAAACACAAATGTTGAATAAAACAACAATCAAATTCACTAAATCCCTTGCTTTCTTCGCATAAAAAATAGCAAAGAAAAAAATAAATTCAGCTATACTAATCAACCAACTAGCCTAAAGCCTTTAAACATATATGCAGCAAATATTGAAAAATATAAACAAGCATGTGACACACATAATTAAACCGAAACGGACAAAAATAAATAAAACCCAGAAAAAATAGGGCTTTGATAAATTACCCTAACGGTGACTTTATGAGAATCAGGTAAGGGCTGGCCTTCATTTGGGTTAACAATATGATATTTGCCGACGGTCATGGCGTTTGACTGAATATCTTCAGCTATGCATTTAGTATGACCCGAATCCAGATCGAATCGGATTGATTGAACCGGAGTTGAGATAATACTCAGGACTAATAGGAATATACAAAAATTAAATCTTTGAGGATAACTACAAAGGTCCATATCTTTTGATCAATTCTAATAAGGTCAATTCAGATTCCAGTTGATAAAGCAGGATTTGGGAAGAGAAAGATTTGTGATTGTGGTCGGGGGGCTCGATGAAGACGAAGATGATGAAAATTATTGAGCTGAAAATAAAAAGGGAAAATTTTGATTAGGATTGGAGAAAGAGGAGAAATCGCATAGGCAGAGAAAGGCAGGAACTGGGCTGGTGAAGGCTTGTAGCAAAGATCAGATTCGGCCTTAATTCAACATTTACTTGTTATTTCTTTCGTTTTCAGATTTATGTTAAAAACGGGTTAAGTAGATTCGTTTTATAGTAAAAACGGGTACATTACCTTGGCCCGCATCCCACAAGAGGGAAAGCGCAGAGTGTGGACCAAATTCGGAACTGATGCCCGAATGACAAAAGCAGTAAAGTAGGAAAGATTGAATAAGGATGCGTTTGATACAATTGAAATCTGGAGTTTGTAATCTAAAATTTAAATATATTAAGATATTGAATTATTTAATATTAAATTTAATACATTTGAGTGTATATTATATTTAGTGATAAGTGAATAGTTTATCACTTAATTTTGTGAATAAGTTTTGTCTAGAAAATTTAGTGTCATTTAATTAATTCATATGTTCAATTTTTTGTTATCAAACAGTCTGAATATGTTAAGATCTGAATCCATTAAATTTAAACGGTGAATTGAGTTATCAAACATGGTCTAAGTAGAGTTAATTAACAGACAAACAAAGGCTTGAATTGATGGTTACCTCTTTTCTCTCCTTATGGGTTTGTTTGGATTGTAGATTATTTACAAGTAAAAGTGTTATATTATATTTTTCAAAAAAATATCTCAAATAATCTAATACTATGAGACAAAAATGATGGGAGGTTAAAACAAGGAACGCTTCGGAACCCGACCTTTTTCCCTTGCCATCAAACATTTTTATAAAGAAAGATTTAGAGAGAAATAAAACAGAAACGTGACATTGATGTGGTACGTAACTAGACATTAAGCCACCTGAAAGAAAAAGTCTCATATTAGTAAGATTTAGATGGAGTATTATTTGAAATAATTATTGTAACACTTTTTTGTAATGTGATATTTTTGAAATAAAAAAAGATTAAAAATATAAAAGGATTGGTTGAAAAATGTATTTATGATACAAGCGAAATATTATTTGAAATAATAAGATATCTAAACAGATTGACTGCAGCCTTTTTTTTTTTTAATTTCATGTTCTTATTCATAAGATAAGAGTGAACAAGTTAAATGCTTATACCATGGGGGAAACGTCAAATGCAAATTCAGCCCAAATCCATGTATTTATAGTTGCTTCCTCGAATGTTTCATCGAATATGAAGATCTACTGACCTCAACTCAAAACCAAATGCCACCTCCGCCAGTGTGATACATCTACTGAACTTTTCAAGTTTGCAGGCGCAAATAAAATTTGGGTTAATTCCACTTTGTCCCCCCAAACTTTGGACGATTATCCACTTAAGTCCCTAAACTTCAAAATGGGACACTTAAGTCCCTAAACTTATAAATACCTCTCACTTAAGTCCCTAAACTTATAAAATGGGACACTTAAATCCCTAAATCCTTATAAAATGGGACACTTCAACCACCAACGGCATTCAGGATTTGTTAACAATTTTCCTTAAATGAGAGGTATTTATAAGTTTAGGGACTTAAGTGTCTCATTTTGAAGTTTAGGGACTTAAGTGGATAATCGTCCAAAGTTTGGGGGGACAAAGTGGAATTAACCCATAAAATTTAGACATTTGCTGAGTATTATGGTTGCAATAGCAGTAGTATTAGTCTATTTGTCAATATGTCTAAAGAAATGTCAAAATGCGATCCCTGTTTACTCTTCTCTTGTTCAAGAGATGCATAGGCTATAGGAAAAAAGAGAGATGTATAGACTATAAAAAAATTCATTTAAAAATTCTAGTACTTGTTTTATTGACCAAAAAGACAAAAATTTTGTTGACAAACGAATAAGCAGAAGGTAAAAGGCTTACCTTTCTTTCTCTCATCTCCAAGATGGGGAGGCTTATTTTCCCATCTATCTATTTGTCAGTGTTAGATTAATAAAATAATTTCTCTTTTTTCTTTGGAAGAGTAGGGATAAGACTAGAGAAAAAGTCGAAAAAAAATTGTAATTACCCTATCAAATTCAAATCTTTGTACAATTCTCTAATGCTTGAAAAGATAACAATTTTTAAGGATAAAAAACAGTTGACTTTAGCTTATAGCTGCTCCAAAAAAAAAAATACTTTAGCTTGTAGCCGAAAAATAATTTCTAACACAACGTCATTGATAAGTCCAAAATCATAGGATTAATTTATTTTTGTATGTGTTTATTTAACAAGAATAAAAAGGGTTCCACTTCCACATCCCACTATTTCAACAGTTTCGTTCTTTCTAAAATGGTCAATCTCTATCTTTGAAAGCCAGATGCTGCAAATTCTTTGGGCCACAGAGTTGAAACTAAGGAAAACATTCCACTCATATAAAACTTTCTATAGAAAATGTCCTATACATAACTAGGGATGATAGCTACTTTAGTGTCGAAATCTTCTGATCAAGAAATGGTAACAAAGAAATGAAAATTTGACGCATCAAAAGTGCCCTTTGCCCAATTAATATTATTGTTAAATCATTAATTATGTCAGTTGAGGACTTGAGGGGTTTGTAGACTCTCTGCAGTTGCAAATATAATTAACTATACGGTAAAAAATAAAAAACCCCATGATAAATCTAATATACAGAAAAACCTCTCGTGGTTTCAAAACATACAACATGACATCCTATACTTTAAACGAAATTGTAAAAGTGACGGAATCCGTTAAACTTAACAGAAATGGACGAAATGACCAAAATATCCTGATATATTTAAGCAAAAGACGGCCCAAAAAAATCATTTATTTTATTCTCTAGATAGAGAGAATTGAGAGTTGAAGAGTAGAATAGGTATATTTGTTAAACATTAGGTATAAAAAAAATTTTTCATGTTCTAATAAGTCATTTCCATTAAGTTTAACGGATTCCGCCATCTTTACAATTTAGTTCAAAACATGATGTGTCATGTTGTACGTTTTGAAACCACGAAAATTTTTTCTGTGTATTAGGTTTACCACATGGGATTTTTTCGTTTTTTATCCTTAACTATACAGTATTAATTCTGCTATGGCTGACTTTTTTTTTTCTATATTTGTTGTTTTGGATTTGAATTTGATAATCCCTTAAACAGGTGAAAGAACATTCTCGTTTCTTAAGTATGTATATACATCATTTTTTTTGTATATTTATCGTGTTAGTATACACAATTATTGTATTAGTAGATTCATTGTACTCTGTCTCTCCCATTTTGATAGTTCTAGTTTTTCTTTCACATAATTTAAGAAAAAGTAGTTAACTTTGTTGAAAAATTAAATTTAGGTTGCTATTTTTCTAAAATACCCTAACATCAAATAGAGTACAACTTTATATTAATTATTCACGAAAACTTGAATTGATAATTTTATGGGAACTTAAATTGATGGTCAAGAAAGAATCAATCCTCATTTTACATTATTTCACATTAAATTTAAATGTATTAAATGGGGTAAGTTAACAATCTATATTAAATAAAGTAGTTTATACTAATAACAACCTACATTGAATAAGGGTATTTTAGATAAATTAAAAGATAACTACATTCTTCAATTGGAAAGTTAACTACAATTTGAGACAGACAAAAAAGGAAAACAAGATTATCAAAGTGAGATGGAGAGAGTTTATTATGATTGCAACTCAAAGAAGGCACTTAATGTCATCATCCTATGGTAAGTCGACTTATACAACTTTGAATTGTACTATGGTATTTTTCAATTTCTAAAGTTAAACGACAAATCTTATTTTTCTATTTTGTCATCACTAATGGCAGAACCCAGCATATATATAGCTTGGACAAAGGTTGGCCTCAATATTTGGAACAATTCTCACTTTCATTAATTTATTAGTTATCTGGAAATTAAATTTATTATTTCTTTCATAATCTTTACAGATATTCCTAACCTTTAGAAAAATTCAATAGTGAACCCTCGGCATTGAAACCGGTGATAGATCTTTCTCAAGTAATTAAAACAAACATATCACATATTTCAACCCTAGAAAAAAGATAGAAGCTTGTCCAAAAACAAGAATATGTTGAGGTAAGCTTACTATTTTTAGTGGATCGGTTATCCAAATATACTACTTTCATCCCAACCCCAAAAGAATGCATAGTAGAGGTGACGGCCAAACTTTTTATGGGTCATATCGTCAAATATGATTGGCAACGATTGTAAGTGACTGAAACTCACGGTTCATGGATAAGTTTTGGACAGACTTATTTCGTTTTCTTGATTCAGGGCTCAATATGTCAACGACAATGCACCTGCAAATGGATGGCCACACAAAATGTGTGAATAACGTACTAGAGGTCTACCTTTGGCACTATTTGATAGTGAATCAAGCAGATTGGACAAAATTACTTGACATTGCCCAATTTTATTTCAATTTGCAAAGAAACGAGAGCACTAGCAAGAGCTCGTTTGGGATCGTACTTGAATTTCAGCCAATAACCGCGAAAGATATTGTTAATGGCTACAAGGGTACTAGTCTTCCCCTCTATTGATTTGCCAAGAATTGGCAAGAACCAGCGAACACAACCAAACTATACTTAGAGAAGGCCTAGCAACGGATGAAAAAATGAACCAATCGTAAGCACACGTTCCACGAGTTCAAAGAGGGGAACCAAATATTGGTAAAACTCTATCAACACGAACGTATTCGTGGGGTGCACAAGGATCTCATGCGATGATATGAGGAATCGTTTACTGAACTAAAAAGAGTGAGAAACATAACCTATAAGGTGGAGTTGTCCGAAACATTATCCCAACTCCATCTGGTCTTTCATGTCAATCTACTCAAGCCGTTCTATCAAGACTTGCACAATCCATCAAGGAGCATGTCAGCGAGGGCACTTGCGGGTATGAGGGATAAGTACGACAAGATTGTCTAGGAGATTGTGGCCGATCATATTATTTCGTACAAGAATCACGCACCATCAAAGAAGCACTTGGTGCGATGGTGTGAGCTACGGGAATTCGAGATTAGTTGGGAGCTGGTCAAAAAGTAGTAGCAATTTGGGGAGTTTATTCGGATGTTTGAACCTAGTTAAGGCATTAGGGACAATGTCTTATTCAAATAGGGGAGAATGACACAGATCGCACACCGATCACGTGCACCTGCCCCAGGCTAGCCAGACATGGAGACTCTTCCAAACAGTATTGGAAGTATGTAGAAAGCCTTAAAGGTTTCTGGAATGTTATATGTCGCTCGAGAGTCTTGAGGAATAGCCTATAATCTGTACATAAGATTTTTGTATTGTATAGAAGATTCTAGAGATTGAGTGTCGAAAAATTTATTGTAGAATTCTCTAAAAACTTGTAAAACTTTCTTGACTTGCTTATTAATAGGTCAAATCCCCTTATTTATAAAATATCCTGTACAAGCGTTTTCAAGAGCAATACAAGTTTTTCTTAGCCTCCAATACTTCTTTTATTTTCTCACTATTTTTGACTTGTGCATAATTTCGCGCATGTAGAGGTTAGGCTGAACTAGCAAAGCGCTTATCGCTCAAGTCTTGAACAACTGCTAGTGCCGCACGGTATGAGTGCTTATAGAAAATTAAGCAGTTCGTGACAAATCAATGCCATCGCCCTTAATTTCTTTGAATTCGGGTTAGATTTATAACTATCAATAATTCAGACTTGATGCTGGCCAAGACTTCAACATTAGAGGCTTCAACACACAAGAATCCTTTCAAATTTTCAGATTTTTCCAAATTTTGTATAAGATAGGTAATTGGATCGGCCAAACCGCCTTCCTTTTCTTCATGCAAAAAATCCTCCTCAAGGCTTGCTACTCCTCTTGATGTTAATGCCAGAATTTCACGTAGATTTGATTCAAGTTCTTTAGTTATAAAACAAATGTTGCCATCATCAGACATGGTACAAGCCAATCCATAGATTGAAACATTCCTCATCTCAACACCATAGATAAGTCTAGTGTGGGTGAGTTCATCTTCATCTTCTCCTCTCAGGTAGAAACCAACCAAGGCTTTTCCCAAATCAACTTCCTCATTCATTATAGAAATCACTCTAATGTCTTCAACATTGCCACAGAACCACCCTTTTAACTCGGCATTTCCTTAATTTCCCTCTTGATGTCAAATTTCAATTGCTCAATATGCTTGCCACATGCTTCCTGTTCACACCTTTTCTTCCCATAATATTGGAGTTGACAGCTCTTTTGTGCACTGTGAAGCCTGAGCCGGCCTTTAATTCGACCAACTCAATGTTCAATTGAGCCAAAACAAGAATCCAATCCTTCAATTCTAAGATCTTACACTTGAGATGAATGGAAAGATATTGACAAGTTCTTTTTTCAAATGCAGCTTGCAGCATCGTAGTGCTTGCAGTGATTGGTTAGTGAATTAGGGTCAGAGAAAATTGTAGTGATTGTTGAGTGGATTTGAGGGGTAGGGTGAGAGAAGGCTAGATGAAACTTAAAAGGGAGAAGAAAAAGGGAGTACGTGAGCTTTATGAAAGAGATTGCTTTATTGCAATGGTCAAATCAACAAAAGGTTTTCATTGTAATTTTTGGTGTTTTGGGGATATTTTGGTCATTCTGGCATGCTATTGAGGTGGCATTTTGGTCTGTCTGCTCATTTAGTGGTTTGAATTTGTTTGTGAAATAACAATGCAATTGACCACCTTGATCTATTGGTTTAGGGATATTTTCATCATTAGGTGGCTTAATCATAATGGGCCTAATGACACTCTAGTCTGTTCAGTACATTCTATGCGTTATTCTCTCGGACTAGGTATTGTTGTACAAAATGACAATGTTTTGAAATCCGAACCGTTAATTGAACCGGCAAGGTATTTGGGTCGAGATTTAACCCTAGTTCAATGAATTTTTTAAAAATAATTTATATAAATATATATATGCACAAAATAAGATATGCAATAGACTAATTTAAGATTCTATATGATGAAAAGTTTAAGATTTTCAAAGAACTTGAATTTCACAAATAAATTTTTAAAATTATAAGTTGAAACAAATAACTCTCATCTCAATCTCAATTGTATCTATCAAAAAAATAATCTTAAATCCAATTCAAAAATACCACAATATTCTGAAATTATACAAAATTTACATCTATAGGAATTAGACATTGTGAATTTAAAATTTAATTCATATTTTTAGGATTTAGATATTGCAACTTAAAAAAAAAGCTTGAAGTTTGGAGGAAATCGGGAATATAGAAATAAAGATACAAACTTGATAAGAAGCAAAAAATGAGAAGAAAGTGATGGATGTGGCATTTAATAATTAGTTTTTAGGGTTAAGAAAAACCTATTCTTTTTTAATTTTTTTCAATTTAATAGACAAAAAAAAAAAAAAAAATTTGCTGGTTTAACGGTTCAATCCAGTTCACACGGTTTGAATAATTCTTATTGGTTTTTAAATCCTATCAATCTAAAGTATGAATCGGACCAAAACTATGAACGATTCCCAGTCCGATCAATCAAATCAATCAGTCCAATATAGTTTTCAAAACAATGCAAAATGATACTAATGATACTACAAACTAAAAGAAAACTACAAACCATTAGGCCAAAGCCCAATACTCAAGGAGAATCCATTAAAACTCTCTCGTGCGCTAGATCGGGATGATTCTTCAACTTAGTACATCTCACAAAAAGTATATTGTTTCTTGTTCGTAAAAAATTCAGAGATTGCAGTAAACTACGAGTTATTAACCAACACTAAATAGTAAGGAAAAAAAGAAACAAAAAGAGCAAACCTTGCCTTTCTATTATTTTTTTGCTTAAGGCTTATTTGAGTCACTACCATGCTCTCCCAACTCATTTTTCCAAGTGACAATCATTCAATAGTTTTGAAATTGTGACTTGGTACGGGATAGTGAAATTTAGCTAAACTATACTGTCATTCTAATATGTCTCTTTGCTTTTTTTTTTTGTACTTCTAATTTCCAAATGGATATATTTGTCAAGAAGAATTAAAATTCTAATTGCAGAGCTAGATTTAAAATTAATAGTGTATTTTATGTCTTGAAAAATAGAGTCGTAGTTTATTTAGGTCAACATAGAATAGGGTTTGTAATATGAAATAACAATAGATGGGTAAATAAACTACACCAGTAACCAATACACTATTGTTAATTTTGTGATAAAAAGAACAGTTGAACAAAATTCTAACTAAAATAAGTGCACAAGCTTAAACAATTGATTATGTTTGTTTTTTAAACCACTATAAAAGGTACGTTAGTATGGTAAGGTATCAGAGGAATTCATCGCAAAGTATGTATAATTGAAATGCTGGCTACAAATTTGAAATAGGCAATTTATGTGTCTTAATCTATATCAAAATTACGTAGCTAAGTAAGTGGAGGTGTAATATTATATAGTTTTACATATGTTAGAGGACTGCTAATTCTAACTTTCAGTTCTATTGTCCTTAAGACACCAAATTTATAAGTAGGGAAAATTTGATATTATACTCATCCATGCTTTGAAGTTAGCTTGCAACAATAAAAAAAAAAAAAGAAAAAAAGTTAGCTTGCAAGGTGCATCTTAGAAAGTATTACTAGTCTGTTTTGACAAACTATAAATTACTGACAAACTATTTCTGAAGGATTACGAGGGCCAAAAAGTTTACGTGCACAATAGCACATTTTCACTCTACAAGTAAAATCAAATGTAAGCTGAATGTGCAAATTCAATTCTTTCAGGTTTAAGTCTTCTCTTAGTCCTAATTTTTTTGCAACATAAAAGTTCAAAAAGGGGGATTTGTTGAGTGAAGAGTGCATAGGCGAAAGCACAACAAAATGACAACTAAATAGGCTTCATTGCAAGTTTTCGGCTGCTAAACTACTTGGTGGGGTGGTCCATATGGACCATAATTAACTTAACCCACAACATCCCAAATTTTTCCACAAAAAAAAAATACAATCCGAACAAAGGTTGGCCATTTTACATCCATCTTGACTTGAAAAATCTCCTGTGGGAAATTGTGGGTATATCATGATTGCGATTAAGAGTATTTGGTACCCCTTCTTGGCTCACCATCATGATCTCTATCATACCTTTGCACTGGAAATAGGATAGTACTAATATTCATCTCCTCAATGACATGATTATAGTGTGTCCTCGGTACAAAACAAAGCTAACTTTTCGTCGAAGGGAAGTTTTCAACAATTGATCAGCGGGAGCTAGAAACCAGCTTTTCATGTCCTCCGAAAAAGTACGTGCACTGCGTTAATATCATCGTGTGTGAATTAACATGGCAAAAACAACTGCCATATGTATGAGATGTGTATGAGAAGGATCACGACTGTAAGTGTAATCCACTCTCTCGTTTTGATGCATCATGGAACTGGAGGAAGATTTATAAGATTTGCCTGCAAAAAAGAAAACAAGGGAATCTGTAGATGGGGTGGGAGAAACAATGGGGTAACCGTCATGATTGAGAAAAGAGAAAAATGCTCAAACTTTGCCCGATGAACATTTTTAGTCCCAGACTTTGGACGAAAACAAATATGGTATCCAAACTTTCAACTTTTGAGCACATTTAGTACTCTTGATGATTTTTTTTTTTCAAATTATTACTTGAAAGAATCACGTGATAGTCACATGTCTAGCAATTATTAATAAAAAATTGCCAAAAAATGTAAAATGGTCTTTTGATAAAATAAATTATTAGTTCTTAAACTTAGTACTTAGTGTGAGAGGGATATTTTACTTGATAAAATTATTAGTCCTTAAACTTAGTACTTAATGTCAAAAAGATATTTTACGTGGCATTTAATGTCAGAAGTAGGGGTGTGCATTCGGTGCAAAATCGGTAATTCGGTGCACTGAATTCGGTGAATTCGGTTATTCTACCTATAGAAATCTAAACCGTTTTCAATTCCGAATTAGCCATAACCGAATTCATACCGCAACCGATTTCAAATTCGAAAACGGTAATGAATTCGGTTTAACCGAATTCATCTATTAAAAAAAAGTAATAATTTATCTATTAATTTAAACTAGAATAAACCTTAGACTATACAATGATTGGTGATAATTTATGAATTTATAATTTACAATGATTAATAATAAGTAATATTAGTTAGTAGTTACAATGAATTTATAATTTACAGTGATTAATAATAAATAATATTAGTTACAAACTTACAAATTACAATAATTAGTGATAAGTTATATTAGTTACAAACTTATAATTTATTTCAAATCAAAATAAAAACTTATTTACTTACACATGTTATTGTGAAAGTCAATACACTAATACATTGATTTGCAATTCACATGCATTCACTTACACTGCTTAGTTGTCTTGTCTATACTTAAAACCTTAAGATTAGTAAATAGATAATATGAATTTTAACTTATTTGATAACTTATACCTAGAATCCTTAGTCTATGATTTAAGGAACACAATGATTAGTGATAATTTATGAATTCATAATTTACAATGATTAATAATAAGTAATATTAGTTACAAACTTACAAATTACAATGATTAGTGATAAGTTATATTAGTTACAAACTTATAATTTATTTCAAATCAAAATAAAACTTATTTACTTACATATGTTATTGTGAAAGTCAATACACTAATACATTGATTTGCAATTCATATGCATTCGCTTACATTGCTAACTGCTTAGTTGTCTTATCTATACTTCAACGCTAAAGCCTTAAGAATTAAGATTAGTGAATAGATAATATGAATTTTTATGTTAAATATGTAGAGTACACTAATACTTGCATGTTACAGATTACGCATTCAAATATTTAATAATTCAAACATGAATGATATATCAAATTACCAATATCTAAATTCTAATTATGAATTATGTTTATTGTTTAATATTTAGTATTATACATATATGTATTAATTATTATCTAATTCTAGTCATGTTACTCATGTATAAAATAATAAGTATTATAGTTATCTTATATTGTTATGTATTACTATATATTTGTATTATTATAGTCATATAACAATTAACAAATACTAAAAGAATATATTGTACATTATTATATATTATTATTATTATTATTATAAGTACATGATATGATGATAATACCATATACTAATTATTATTAATAGCATTTACCTATATAATATAATAAAGTATTAGTAGTATATACTAATACTAAATAGCATTTATCTATATATTATATAATTTTATATATCAATTTGGTAATTCGAATGCGGTAATGCGGTACCCGATTTCAATTACCGAATTTGAATGCGAAATCGGTTATTACCAAATTCATAATCTCATTACCTATTTCATACCATATTAGAATTCGGTGAATTCGGCATGTACCGAATTTGTACCAAATTACCAAATACCTGATTTCAAATTACCGAATTGAATTTGAAATCGGTTATGAATTCGGTAAGAACCGAATTTGCTCACCCCTAGTCAGAAGAAAATTTTACATTTTTTGACATTTTTTTATACAATAGTTGCCGGACATATGACTATCAAGTAACTTTTTTTGATGGTAATTTGGAAAAAATTCATCATGAGTACTAAATGTGCTCAATAATTAAAAAATTGTTTTTGTCCAAAATTTGGGGATTAAAATCGCTTGTGTATCAAAGTTTGGGTACCAAAACTGCATTTTTTTCATTGAGAAAAATTCTGCCAACCTGAGCCAACACAGACACATGCATCTACTCCAGGTTAAACTTTGGGCATCTCAAGTGGATTCTGCTGTTAAAAGTGAAAATCCCAACTGATATAGTAGAATTTTTTAGGGAATCTGATTGTTAGTTTCTCTCAGATTCAAGCTCTCCATTCAATTCTACCATTAACCTGTCTCTAACACACTAGCGGAAATGAAATCCTCATATGGTTGTCTTTAGCACCCACCCTTTGGGGGGCAAAAAAAAAACACACACACACATTTGGACTTTATTTAAAGGACAAGGAGACAATAATGTACGAGTTGAACAGACCAGCCATGCAGGCAGTTTTGGTCAAAGGTATTGCCAGTTAAGCTAAGGGAGGGTATATCATAGATGCAAATTTTGCAAAAGCCATATATCTAAACCAAAGATTTATCCACTTTTCCTCACTTTAAGTGAAACATACAGGAAACAAGGAACAGATAGTTTCACCCAAATCTTTATCGCTTTATGCAAATCCTCTTTCTAAAAACTGAAATGGTTTTAGTTCATTTGATAAAGCATAAGATTAATCGGCACTTGTCTTGTAGTTGTAATATGAGGGGATACCAATTATTAGTAGTATATTCACCTTTAGGAAGTATCGATTTTTACACTTTTAGATACTTAATTATTTTAATCTTTGATACTAATTGGCACTGTATCCTAAATATTCTCTCAACGCTTTTACACTGTAAAATAATTTAGCTCCTACCACAAGTTTCCAAACTCCGCCTGGTCTACAGATCAATGGAAATCCAGAAGAGAATTAGAAACACTTTGGAAGATGTAATTCCTTCCAAAATTAGTAACTCTTCATTAATTACGCGTAGTAATCCCAAATCCACTCATAATTGAGGTCTGCTATTAGAGTAACTGCTCCCTTTTTTTCTTACTGGTGCTATGAGTTAACTCCTAGTCACGTGTCATCCCAAAAACAAAACTTCTTTTTTAATACTATACTTTATATTGACAATAAAAACAAGTTTAATTAAAAGCACAAGTCTCAACCTGCAGATCTAACTTCCCATATTTGGATGTTAAAATATTCATAACATTCATTACTAGTACTAGTATTTTTTTTTTGTTGGGTTGGTATTTGGTAAACATAATTTAATAGTAGTATATATTAGAAATGATGGAAAAATATTCCAAAATAATATAATTTTGTCTCCTTGACACTGCGAGATCATCTTCCCCCTCTCTTTCAGATACATTTTTCAACTGATCATTTCACACAGGGCCACTGCCCAGACACTTCTCATATTTTATTTTCCACTCCAAAAGAAACAAAAGAGAGAAATAAGAATTGTTTTTCTCAAAGGAAAATCACATAGAATTTTCATTGAAGGGATTCCGACCATATTCAATTTCTCTACATCTTACCTCGTGAATCCACCGTCGGTTTTGCTCTTCTCATTTCCTCCTCATGTTTGGATTTTTATTTTGTGGAAATCGTTTTTGTGCTTTTTTCCCAATCTGGGATTGCATGATTTCTCTAATATAAACTTTGTATCTAAATTAAATTTGTCTGTTTTTGCCAATTGGGATTTCTTGGGAAGGAGGGACGCTGTTCAAAATTTGGATTTTTTTAATTAGATGCTGGTGCATTTTCATCAATTGGGTTTTCTCAAGTTTTGAAAATTTTTAACTGGGCAGTGTCCTAAATTTCAGTTACATTCTGGCATTTGCTCCAATTGAGCATCATCAATTTAAGATCTTTAAAAACGGGTTGCATGAATTTGAGAAAAGACTGCAACTTTTTATTTTTTTAAATGCTGATTTTTGAGATGAAGGATAGGCTTCAATGATGAGCAAGGTTAAAGAAAATGGAGGTTAGATCAGAGAGTTTGGGACAGGCAAGGCTCGAAAAAGAAAAGGGAAGTTTACAAGGGGGCCAAGTAATCCAGAGAACAAGGTTACAGGTCTGGTTTATAAGGGTATGCTCAAGCATTTTGATATGGACCTGTTTGGTTCAGCTGGTGGCTGTCGGCGAGCTGTGGCATCCGCGTTTACTAACTGGATTGTCAAGCCGGTTCAGTGGAGCGTCTACATTGTCCTTTCGTGTTGAAGATGCTGTGCCATCTCCTCCCATTCTTTTGCCTGCCAGTGAGTTTCTTGAAAGCTCCAAATTCATTTCCAGTGGTTGTTTTATCGTGGATGTGCATTTTAGATTGCGAGTTTGATAGCATATTTGTGGTTTTTACATCATTTTAGGATAATGTGATCGGTATTTGTGGTCTTAGCTCTTTGTCGGTGATGTGAGATCTGCTGGACGGCGTGGAAATTCATATAGAGTTTCTGTGGAATAGGTTTCTATTACTGTTTGGATATGCATAAAGTAGTGAGTGACTAGATGTCAGATATTAACTTCAATGTGGATGATTGATGCTTGATTCATTGAAAATGTTTATCTGTACACAGTATTAGACATAACCTAGCAGTGGTAGGAATCCGTCAAATATGACAAACTTAAGTAGAAAATTGGAGAAAGGTTGTTGTAATTGTGTAATCACGGAATTACAGAGTTGATTATTTATCTCTATTGAATTCAGGGACAGATGGGCTGTTTGGTTTTTTCTGCATGAATATTAGTTTGCCTTTACAATGACAAATAAATGGCAAGCTCTAAATATATAAAAGGTGCTGTGTTTTTTCTTCTGGATATCTAATTATTGTTAGTTTTACATTTCTTTTTATCCACACCTTACGCATGGAAAAGATGGTCTTTACTTTAGCAACGAAACAGGCCAACTCCAAGTCTTGTAGTTTGTGCTTATTACAGTAGCCTGCAATTAAACTTGTTTGCTATTTCACCAACTTTTGGCCTTGTTTTTGCCTCCTTTACTTGTAATAGATTTTCTACATCCCTTTTGCTTCTTTGGAATGTTGTTATCTCTTAAAGTTGGTTTAACTCTTTAAGACACTATATAATAAACTGAATTTGGGTCATTGATCTTCATTTAATTGGCTTAAAGAAGCAAAAAGAAGCTTCTTGGCTTGAATTTTCATTAAGTTTGTACTAATGAAATTTTAAATGTTCACATCTTTGATTCTCTGCCTTCATTTGCTTAATTAATCTTATTACTCACCCAAAGCGCTAGGTCAACTTAAGGAACCAGATTGAAGAGGTACTGATGATATACTACAAATAGTACATAATGGCCTCCAAATGACACACTAATCATACTCCCCTTCTCTTAAGAAAAAACTCTGAAAGTTATTCTTATATGCATTCTTTTAACCTTCTGGTTGTAATGTAAACTACCTCTGAAAAAGCTGCTCTCTTCTCTCTCTCTCTCTCTCTCTCACCCTCTCTCATGACGATATATTGTTTAAAGATGCTGAGGTTCTTCCAACATGGTATATTTTTTGGAACCTTGATCGATGATATATGTATATATATATATATATATATATATTTGAGAGCAAGAACATACTCAATTTGAGTTCATACAAAGTAATATGTTTAATTACTTTGCATGATAAGCTTGAAATAAAGGATTTGTCTTTCCTACGATGCAATGTGCAGAAAAATTTTGTTTGACATTCAGATGTAATTTATGTAACATTCATCTAAACGTGCTTATGTAGTAAAAAGCTCTTACACCTTTGGTGTGGTAAAGACTAAGTGTAAAAGAAATAGTAGACTTGACTTTTCAAATTTGGTCTGAATATTTGGTCATTTGTGAGACAAGTAAGTAATTGATTTCTCAAGCGGAGATATATATGATAGGTAATGGTAGTCTAACATGATGTGGAGTTTGAGTGTCCGTGAGGAAAACAAAGTAGCAAGTGTTTCTTTCAATGAGTACCATGGGGATAATAAAGTCACATATCCAGCCACTGTTAATGTAATGAAACATATTGGATTGCTGTCACAGGGATTATAAACCACTGTTAAGTAGTAAACCTATAAATACACTAGTGGCATATGCAGTTTTATGTTTATTGTCCATGTTGCTACGTATAGACAAAAGTAATTACCTTTTGACCATTAATAAGCAAATGATGTCTGTCAGTCTTTGCAAATAAGTTTTGCACATACTGAGAGAGGAATGTGTGTTTTTGCAGGAAATTATACAAGTAATGGTTTTCTTAAAGTGTCTTGCAATGGCGGCTTGAATCAAATGCGCGCTGCGGTATGTATGGAACTCCTATGGTTTCTGTTGCAGTGGTCTTCTTATTGTCTAGTTACTGACTTAGTCAATTTGGAATGCTAGATCTGTGACATGGTAACAGTTGCTCGGCTTTTAAATCTCACTTTGATTATTCCAGAGCTTGATAAGAAATCATTCTGGGCTGATCCTAGGTACTTCAGATTTTATCCAGAAGTGGTTAACTTGTAGTAATTCAGAAGCATTTGGATTTCTATACCTCCATTTCTTTCTGTTATAGAAATTTCTATGGTGTATAACTTGCAGTGATTTTGATGACATTTTTAACGTAAGACACTTCATTGACTCATTAAGAGATGAAGTTCGGATTATTAAGAGATTGCCTAAAAGGTTTGGAAGGAAACTTGGGAACCAAATTCTACAGATGCCTCCTGTTAGCTGGTCAAATGATAAGTACTACTTGGAACAGGTTTGTTTACTTTGTATTGTTACAAATATATCTCTATCAATTACATAATCTGGATGACATTTCTTTTCACAAAGGTAGACAGACACCTAAATATGCTTCTTATACTTCTATAGAAGAACCCATGATCAAACTTGGTGCTTTCATTTGAACATGCAGATCTTACCCTTATCTGCCAAGTACAAGGTGATACACTTCAACAGAACAGACACTCGACTCGCAAACAATGGACTTCCTGTTGAGCTTCAAAGACTCAGATGTCGTGTCAATTTCCAAGCACTTAAGTTCACCCCTGAGATTGAGGCTTTGGGTCGAAAGTTGGTGCGCATTCTGCAAGAAAGTGGACCGTTCATGGCATTGCATTTAAGATATGAGATGGACATGTTGGCTTTCTCCGGTTGTACCCATGGATGCACTGAGGAGGAAGCTGAGGAGCTTAAACGGTTGAGGTAATTGCTTGTTGAATTTGATGCATTATTTGGATAAATATGTCGCTGGAATTTTTCTCAGCATAAAAAAATGGCAGATTTTATTCTCATTGACTACATTAACATGATACAGACACAATCATCCAATGCTGGATATTCTGTTTAGTTAATGGGGGAAATAAGATTCTTGTTGCTCAGTAGCAGACACATGTATCTATATCAGGTCTTTTGGCCAGAAACATGAATACTGATTTCTTAGGAAAAGATCCACTAGGTTATCTCTCAAGCTTTGTGCTTGAGAGATGAGTGACATGGGTGCTTATTCCAGATTAATTTCATGGATTTCTACATAATTGGCGGTTGCAATGACTAAAGCGATCGCTATTTCATGCATGATTAAAAGACATGGTGTACTCCCTCCCCTCTCCCCTCCCCTCCTCCCCTCCCCCAAAACAAAAGTTCTGAACCTAAGTAGGCTCTTGGTTCACCCTGTCACCTTGTCTGTTTTCTATTATTGCTATCCTGGAAGATGTAGATTGATGGGTGAGTAGAGCTACACCAGGCTTTTGGTTTACCCTGTCACTTTGTCTGTTATCTATTATTGCTATCCTGGAAACATAGATTGATGGTCAAGTAGAACTATGATCGCATTTTTTCACACAATTCTTTTCTTTTTTAAATTTCCCATTGACATCACTTTGTCAGATCGAGTTTTGGACCAATGGAGGTGGGTTGACTGCAATTAGTCCCATGCTTCCCTTGCAAAGATGGAGTCTTTTTATGCCATGTCTCTTAGAAGACTACTTTGTGGTTATATGATGTTCAAACAAAGTGTAAAGTATGATAAAGTTAGAAGAGACAGAGATTTGTGGAGTATTAATTTTTTGGTCCATAATTCCTTGTTAGAGAACTATTACATCATCATGTTTTCACAAATATACTTAGAATATGATTTTCAGGTTTATGGAATTTCTAGGCTGTACTGTGGTTTCAGGTATGCATTTCCTTGGTGGAAAGAGAAAGAGATAATATCTGATGTAAAAAGATCTGAGGGCTTATGCCCTCTTACCCCGGAGGAGACATCATTGATTTTGAAAGCATTGGGTTTTGACAGAGACACACAGATATATATTGCATCTGGTGAAATATATGGCAGTGCAAGGAGACTTGCCGCACTAAGAACTGCATTTCCCAGGATTGTAAGTGATTGCAGACAAGATCATCTTTCGCTAACATGTTGTGCAGTGAATATTGGGCGTGCTAAATTCTGTTTCTCCTGAAAGCTTATTAAATGATGGAGTGTCACTAGAAAACTTCAAGTAATAATTAAGAAGTGGGCTCAGCGTGGTAATTTTTCCAACCTTTTTTTGGATCTTGGGGGCTGGTAGCTAACGGGTAAAATCTACACAAGTAGATTGTTTGTCCATTCGGAGTGCATCTACATAACCAAACTAAAAATTCCAAATAGTTGGGAAACAATTGATGTACAAATCTCATCACTGTTACTGCCCAGCTTTTAATTTTCCATCCCAGAATGTATACTTAATCAGTGACTGGACGGTTCCACTTGATCCTTTCAATAACGTATGTAGAATGGTCCTATAAAAATACCTTAATGTTTGGATTGGTGCATGTACTATATAAAATGACTTAATGTTATTTCAATTTCAAAATGACTTAATGTTAAAATGACTTAATGGTCCTATAAAAATACCTTAATGTTATTTCCTTGAATTCCGTTGCTATTTCAATTTCAGGTGAAAAAGGAGATGCTGTTAGATCCTGAAGATCTGCGACAGTTTCAGAATCATTCATCTCAAATGGCTGCCCTTGATTTCATTGTTTCAGTGGCCAGTAATACATTTGTTCCCACCTATGATGGAAACATGGCAAGAGTCGTGGAAGGTCATCGAAGGTATATGTTTTACAAATTATAAGTGTTTTGGGAGCCATTTTGGTGTATCAGAGCTCTTAGCACTGTGAAAGTCCCTGATTACATTTTTGGCAGGTATCTGGGTTTCAAAAGAACCATCCAATTGGACCGGAAAAGACTTGTAGCACTATTGGATTTGCATCAGAATGGGACGATCTCATGGGATGAGTTTTCTGTTGCTGTGCGGTTGGCACATGAGAGCAGAATGGGACAGCCTGCACGTCGTAGAGTTCTTGTTGATAAACCGAAAGAAGAAGATTATTTCTATGCAAATCCGCAAGAATGCCTGTGCGAGGGAACAAGTTGTGATGACTTATTAGGCCCTCGGAATTCAACTGTAGTCCGATAACATGTGCCGCCAAACCAAGCCTCAATTTGTGATTCAATTCCAAGGGTCCTTGCTAGACACCGTGTGAAGAAATCATGGTGTTTCAGTTAGCAAAGGCTTGGGATCATTAGCGTTCATCCATCGAAAATCTTTCAGAAATCAAGAAAATGTCAGACTTGTCATGGGCATCAGAGCGGTGTGTTCATACATGGGGAGCTTTGTAAGAAGCAGCAGAAAATACATAGAAATGAAAATGAAGGTTTAGAAGTTCCACTTGGATTTTAATTTTAATCATTCTTTTTGTTCATATGTAATTGGTTTTTTCTGATGGTTATTCATGGGATCTTTCATTGTTTTAGCATAAGAGCTGCCAGCTGAAAGCTAATTATTCATGTGTCACTATTGATTAGTCAACAGGTGCCATTTTCGGCACTTGTCTGATCAGATAAGATGGTAAAATCGAGGCAGTGAAGGCCTCTTAGATGGTTGTAATCAATAACTACTCCAATACCACTGTAAAATTCCCAATATGAGCAAATTTGAGTGGCTTCTGAGGTTTTTGAGTTAGTGTCTTTCTTGATGCATTGAGATAACTTAATCTTCCACTTATTTTGATGTTAACAAATTCCTTTCCACAACAATCAATTACGGAGGTTAAATGATATGAATCTGAAATCTATATATGTACTGTAACGTTTGAGGCAATAAAGAACAGGTCCGTTAAGCGTTCTCTTTGATTAACCCAGCCTTGATGTATCAAAGTTCCTTTTTCTCCATTGGATTGTTAAGCTAAGGGGTTCTCAATCTTTTTACTTATTCGAGGATGAAGAGGACTTACAGGTAGGGATGGGGTGGGGGGGGGGGGGGGGGGGGAAATATTATACTCCCCCGCCCCATCCCCCGCCCCGTCACCAGCAAAAAAAAAGTATATATATATAAATAAATATATATAATATGTAATTTAATTAGTTATAAACTTATGATAATGATATTATTAGTTAGATGTATTATATAATGTATATTAGTGTATGTAATATAATTGATATTATCAATTATATGAATAATTAGACATGTCTACTAATAGAATTTATTAATTAGTTATACTAAATTTACTAATACATTTATACTAAATTTCTAATTACACTTAATAGAATAACACTTTTTTCTCAAAAAAAAGCACAAACACAATAATGAATTAGTGATTGTATTTGTACCAAAAGTGAAAATTTGACTATTTTAGTTGTATTTATTTCATCATGTTGGATTGTATTCAAATAACTTTTGTTTGATTGTTTTTATGAGTTTCAATTGTAAAATTACAATGAATAATAACTTGATGATGTGTTGATATTTTAGTACTTGATTATTTATTAAAATTTAACTATAATAAAATTTTATTAACCCCGCGAGGACAATTTTATTAACCCCTCCCCCACACCTCGCCCCATTGCCTATTAATTCCCCCCGACCCCCACCCCGTCCCCCGCCCCGCCCCGTTGCCTATTATTTTTTTTTACCGTTTTTTGTGAATACATTTTTCAATCATCTTTTTACTTTACCTATATTGAATTAATACGGTATATTTTTTTAATAAAAATTTCAGAAAATAACAGTATAAACGGACTTAATTTTAGTGAGCAAAATATTTTTGTTTGAATATAATTCTTGATATAATAATGCTTACTTGAGAAATCAGGAGGTATCATCTATTGATTCGTCACGATAATGCAGACGAAAAGTCATTGGGGCAGCAGAGATGATGTAACAAGTCTTAAAAGTACCCCCAGAATAAAAATAAAGCACATCAAATGAAACACATGCGTTGTATATGCTTCAATATTAATACAGTTCATCAGTACTAATCATACAAATTGTTAGTACATCAAAGGTGTGAATTATGATGGAGGGATGCAGATTTAGCTCTCAAATTTTAGAAGCGTATTTATCATAATACTACTTTAAATTTGAACGTACACTAAATAAATGAATAACAATAGATCGTAGGGGTGGGGATTATTACTTAAATTTGTTTTTCTTGGTTCACCTCATTCATGCCTTTTTTTTTTTTTTTTTTTTTGAACGGACCTCAGTCGTACTTAAAGCCCAAAGGCCTGATGTGCTAGATTAAAAAGCCCACTTTTGCTGTGGAGCAGTAAAGGTCCAATGGAGGCCGAGGATTCCAACCTTGTGATTTATATTTCGGGCTTTATAAATTCTTTGTGGACTGCTGACTGACTGGACCATTCTTTTGCTGAATTTGTTTGTTGGACTAATTCTTGGGCTCGGACGTGAGTCTAAAATCATGCCTTTTTTTTTTTTCGAAAGAAAAATTATGCCTATAAATTCATTTTGAGAACGTTAAATTTTAATTATGATATATAAAAGCTCATAATTTTCTCTCAACACTTCTCAGGTTGAATTTTTTTCCAAATGGTCCACAATGTCTGGTAAGATGATAAACAGAAAAGCAAAAAGTTTAAAAAAGACTTTTTCAGATATTTACAAAACCAAAAAAGGGCAGAAGATGAGACATTGGAAAGACTTAAAAGGGCTTTTAATTTTTTTTCACCTTCTACATAACTTTTTTTTGGGGCCATACTTTTTTCCCCTTCTACATTATTTTCTAACCATATTGGGAAGAGCAACTCCAATCATAACAGATTGAGCCACACACACACAAAAAAAAAAAAATTTTTTGGACATAATGCTCAGTCAATTTTGTTAATGGTGTTAGTTCAGAAGATAATTAATTTGGACATATCCAGAAAATTTGGACGAGTGGCTGACCAGCACGTTGAGTCAGAAATTGGAAATACAATTCACCAGTTTTCAAAGGACAGTTCACAATTTTACATATCAGGAGACTCCAGCACACAACTTCTGAAAAATGTGCTTTTCAACTTGAGTGTGTTTGGTCTATATATTGAAGTTGAGCTGAGTGCGTTTGGATAGTAAATTATTTGAGATAATTTTGTAAAAAAAATACTGTAAAAAAATATTGAAGCATTTTTTTGATATAATATGTAAGATAATAACGTGATTGAAAAAATGTGTCAATGATACAAGTAAGTTATTGTGTGTAAATAAGGCGTAAATAAGGTGTACTAATTTACAATCCAAACACAGATGATTATCATGTTCGTGTGCCTTTGATCTCCTTTTTACAATTTCATGCAAGGAAAGCCCCTTTTTACATCAAATCGCTACAGTAATTTTTCTACAAAAAAAATCCAAGAAAATGCAATCCAAACAAGGCCGAGTGGAAAAAGTTTACAAGATTATTTGTTTTTATCCAATTTATACTCGATCTAAATTTGCTTAAATACCTAAATTCGACCGATATCCCATAAATTCGTCGTAGATAATTTATTATTGAAACAAATTAATGAAATATTATAACCAAGTTGTGTCTAACACTCAACGTAACCAAATTGCTGTTAGGCGCAATTTATGGTTCGTTCTACTGCAATCATTTGTTTCTAGTGATTTTTGGTGTTATTTAATGACAAATGAATATCGGTATCAACGCCAAAACATTTAAGTTACAAAATCATGCGGAGCAGAGCAGCCAACCTCAGAACCAACATAACAGCTACAAGTGCTACTAGATTTCCTACTTTCTTACCAATTCCCCACCCCTGAGCCACTGATTTTCCAAAGCCAACACTTCTAGTCAAATAAGATTCCGTCCTTTTTATACAACTT
The DNA here is from genome assembly GCF_003713205.1 of Coffea eugenioides. Classification (NCBI taxonomy): domain Eukaryota; kingdom Viridiplantae; phylum Streptophyta; class Magnoliopsida; order Gentianales; family Rubiaceae; genus Coffea; species Coffea eugenioides. The sequence goes on from NC_040036.1 coordinate 13,698,124, forward strand.
TTCTCTCGTTCACTTTCAATCTCCTATACAAACGAACTTCATCCCTCTGGCCTCCCGAAACTTGTCTGCAGTGTTAACTGCCCCAAAAAGTTGCAGAAAATTCCTTAAAACCACCTGATAATATCAAGAACCAGAGCATCATCATGACTCATAATGAGATTACTCTTGTTTACGATGTTGTTTTGGTTTTTCTTGCCATTTTTATTAGCGTTCTTGCTACTTTTCTCCTCTTCTTTTGCAAGAAGAAGCCAATCAAAGCAGAGGAAACTCTGCAGCCCGCTGCCAGTTGCAAGCTCTGTGCATGTTCATGTTCGTTGATGGATATCGATTCTGCCACTGATGGTTTCAACAACAGAAGAATTATCGGAAAAGGCAGATTAGGGACGGTTTATGCAGCCGTGATGCCACGAGGAGAATTAGTAGCTGTCAAGAGGATCCATCCGCGGCTTGTTTTGACTAATGCAGGCTTTGGATTTTCATCGGCAATCAAGTGTTTATCCTTAGCTGATCATCCTCACGTTGTTCCCATCATAGGATATTCTGAGGCACCAGGTGAACGAATCATCGTCATGGAATTCGAGGGCATGCTTAGTTTGGAGTTCTATTTGCATCATAATCCTGACGGGGCTGCACTTTTGGATTGGAGCAGGAGGTTGAGGATAGCAGCCGGGGCGGCTAGAGGGATCGAGTACCTGCATCAAGGCATGGCACCGCCAATTGTTCATGGTTGTATCAAGCCATCAAATATTCTGATTGATGTGAAGTTTTGCGCAAGATTATGCGATTATGGGCTGCAATTTTTGGCACCTAGGGAGCGGCAGGGTCTAGAGGGATATGTTGATCATGAGTATTGGGTGGAAAAAGGAGGTGGTGCTTCCAAGGAAAGTGATGTGTATGGGTTCGGGGTGGTTCTGTTAGAGTTGTTGAGCGGTAGGAGAAATGAAGAGGGATTGATTGCTAAGTGGGCTTTGCCACTGATTAAAGAAATGAAGTTTGATGAACTGTTAGACCCTCGACTTGTAATACCTTCTGATATTAAACCCCTTATTAGATTGGCAAAAGTTGCTTCAGCCTGTGTTGGGAATTCCAGACCAAGTAGGCCTGCTCTCAGTCAGATTGTGCCCATTTTGAACAACTTAGAAGTGGAGATGAGCATCTGATTGCAATGCAGCAATATTAATTCTTCTGTACAAATTGATGAGCTAGAATTTACGAGGCCAATTCAAGAAACTGGAAATTCTAGCGGCCTCTGATGTTGATCTATCTTTTGTTAGTGTGAAACGGTGGAATCCTCTTGGACGGGAATGAGTGAATTCCAAGAGGAGGTTGGGGCGGTGGTTTGTCTTGTAGGAAAGGATGGTGACATGGATTGACCTTTTTATGCGCAGGCAACGGAAGATATCTTGGGTGCGAGAGGGACACTTGCGTCTCCCATTGAATGAATGCTCTTTTGTTGTGTACAAATTTGTAGTGAGGACGCAAATTCATGCTTTTACCAATTAATTTATGTATCAAATTGGATCCACCTAGAATGATGATGAAGATGATAAGGAAGCTAGCTACATATTAGAATAGGTGTTAAGACATTCCATACCGTACTACAGATACTTTTGATCTTGTACTTGTCAACTTTTTGATCATTCGGTCTAAGGCAGATCCCTGTACGTATGGAATGTCTTAACACCTATCAAAATTTCCAGACCGTCTCTGCACGCTTAAGGGCCAAGATTTGTCATTAAAATTTTATGCGGCTGAGATTATACCATGTAACTCGATTTTCGCGTCAAGTGTGGGGCCCACCACTATCTGTTCTGAAAATACATGCTGTGAAAAAAAAGTTACACGATGTACAAAGAAAGTTACGCGCAGTTGATAATGACCAAAATTGCCCGGGACGGTTGCAGGTCCGTGCCCCGAGTCCGTGTCTTGATTATCAATGAGTTACTGTAGAAATAGAAAAATGTTTTGTTGAGTAATCTGTCTCCAAGTTGGCAACACGCCGCTGCATTGCCCATGATTCCGATCTGCTGTCTCAAATTAACGTGTCGTTTGATGTTTGGATATACTTTGCGATTCATAAAGTACTTTGCTGGGCCAAAAGCTTCCCTAAGTTGTTCTCAAAGTGAGAAACGGTTTATTTTTTTTCTTTTTTTGGGCTCAACTTTATTGATTTGATATTTTATGTGTAATCTACGTGTCCAATTAGGCAGTTATAGCCCTCAACTGAGTAAAATCAAAAAGTGTAAATGACGGTAAAATTTACATTGTAAAGTTTCAAAAAAATATTTTTAAAATGGAGATAAAATAATTGTAGCCTCATGAACATCGGCACTTGTTTTCAATCGTCCGATCTATTGCTTAATTTTTTTTTTTAATAAAAATCTAGATTTGCCAAATAGACTCCAAAAATTCCAAATCTGATAATAAAAAAAATCTGGAAAACTCAAATCTAATAAAAAATAAATAAAAGAAACGATCTAAAACTCTCAGTAGAAAAGTTTAGGAAATTACTAGGCAACTCAAGGAGAGAAGAAATTCTCGATAAGAAATCTTAGAAGAACACAAATGAAAACAAACCAGATGGTTCCTCTCATAAGGAAATATCAGAAAAATCTGATGTCTCGCCTATGGGAGAGAGGGAAACTTGGAGGAAGTTTTGGTTAAAAAGTTTTTCTAAATAAGAGGAAGAGAGAATTAAGAGAGTACTCCAGTTCTTATTATCCTATTTGATGTGTTTCTCTCTAATGTATAATTAAGCAACTATTTTTTTTTTTTTTTCCAAATATACATTGAGAAAACATGAAGGTGCATCTTGCAATTTGAGGACTTGGACAAAATAATAGGAGAAAAATGCACCGATGGACATCAGAATTGGAATTAGACACTCGAAAAACTTGTAATGATTTACTTTCCAAATTTGTGTCATGTGTGTATTAAGAATGGGCTAGCTCTAGAATAGAAAGTAAATAAAAAATGAAAAGAATCCGGAAAGCAGATGTTTAAGACTTGAGAGGAAGGAGAATGTTCAACAGCCTCAAGAAGATGGTTGGGCCTCACTCCTACAAATACATCTGTCAATCTTTCCTAACATATAGATCCATCACCCGAGTTTGAGCCTCAAATATCGAGCTTTCGTCCCACATCCAACCCAAACAACCCTACTTAGAAACTCGAACGTGTTGCAAGCCCACATCTCACATTGTATTGTAGTACAAATTACGCGTGGCATGCACTACACAGGAAGGAAACAAATTGCTGAAGCCTCTTTCACTGCTAGCAAGTGTGTTTGGTTAGAAGATCATGTGGAAATTATTTTAGAATAATTACTATAGTACGTTTTTTTTTTATAATGAGATGTATGTAAGATAAAAATATAGTTAAAAAGATAAAAAAAATAATTAAAAAAATGTTTTTCATGCAAGCAAATAATGATCAATCCAAAACAATGGTCAAATTATTTAGGGGTGTTGTCTATTGTAGAGTTTTAGCTGCTATCTAGAATTGTGGCTTTCTTTTTATTGACAAAGAGCGATATCTTGACGAACAATTCTAGCAACATATAGCTTACATTTGGATTAGCATTTATATATAGTTTTATTGGAGAGGCAATAGAATTAACCTTTGCTTGATTTGCTTTTAAAGGAAATCTAACTACTTAAGGTGGAAGAAGGGTTAAAGAGAACTAAAGTCCTACGTACCTCTACAGCTCTACTTCAGAGCAGTGCATTGTTACGCCTATCTGGATATAACTCAGATTACAATCGTATTCGTCGCTAGATCATAGTCTTGAATGTTTCTCGTAGGTCGAAAACCAATGTAGTTGGTCATGGCATAATTTCTTATTATTAAGTTGATAATTGCATTCAAGTTTGAGTTGATTATAACTTAAACGTGCTATTTGGCCTTGTTTGAATTGTATTTTGACACATAACTTTTTTAGATTTCTATGAAAATATTCGTTAACATATTTTCTAACTATTTTTTTTTTACCTCATCACATCTTAATAAAGTGCTAGAATGTATTTTACTACAAAAACTCTAAAAAAAATTACAGTCCAAACAAGTTCTAATGTGCTATGGAGTTTCCAACAAAACAATTCGCAACTCAACCTAAACCTGATCTTGCTAAGGGAAACAGGAGGCCCCTGTAATATCCCAATTAGAAACCATTACAAGATTGTTGATGTAACTAATTCTCACCCTCTCAATAAAATTCTCTCTCTCCTCTCCCAATTTCTTCTTCTTTCTCTTTCCTCTTTCTTCAACCCTCCACCGGGTCATTACAGCCCCGTTTGGTAAATGAGTTTTTTGGATATTTGTCTAAAATTTTACTATAACTTGTAGGAAAAATTTTTAAGATGGAAATTTTTCTCTTTTTCTTTTTCTATCTTTCTTTTTTCTCTTTCTCTTTGTTCTTCATTTTCTTTCTTTCTTTTCTTTACTCACTTCTTCTTCTCCCTTCCCCTCCCTCACCACCTCTCCCTTCGATGCCAAAAGAACCCATCAGCAAACCTCGAATTTTTTTTTTGGCTTTTTCTCTCCCTCTCTTCTCCCTTTCCCCCGCCACCCTCCCCCTCCCCCTGGCTAGGATCTAGTCTCGCGATCTAGTCACATGACCAGATCGAGCAGAGAGGGAGGGGGAGGGAAAGGGGGAGAGAGGTGGTGGGGGAGAGGGGGAGAGAGGAGGGAGGGGAGGAGGAGAAGAGAAAGAAAAAAAAAAAATGCTAGCGCTGGCCGGTCTTGGCTAGCAGCGTAGGTGGTGGTGGGTTAAGGTAGGAGAAGAAAGGAGGAAGGGAAATTTTTTTGTGTATTTTGAAATGTGTTAATTAAAAATTTTAAATTTTTTTTTGAGATTACTGTAGCAAAAATTGTTAAAAAACTGGTAGAAGCCAAATTTGAACAAAAACTCATTTGTCTAACAGGCTCGGAATTTAGGCCTTGTTTGGACATATTTTTCAATCACCTTTTTACTTCATATATATCAAATCGCTACAATAATTTTTCTATAAAAAATTCAGAAAAATACAATCCAAACAAAGCCTTAGTATGCGGATGGACCCATAGTTCACAACTACGGAAAATATTATTCTTAAAAGGGAGCACTGAAGCAACCCTGTTGACTGTATAGTGCAGAAATTATGCCAAAGATTTGTACGAGTCTGGATAGGGTATTATTTGAAATATTATTTGGAATAATTACTGTAGTACTTTTTGTGATGTGATGTATGTGAGATAAAAAAGTAATTGGGAAGATAAAAAGTTGTATTGGAAATTGTAATGGTGATGTCAGCAAATATATTTGGTCAAATAATCTATTGTTTGAGTCATATATTTGTGTCAATTAAGAAAACCGGATCTTCGTCGTTTTGTTTTTGTTGAGATACAGACCTTCATATTTGAGCACCGCACAAATAAGGGCCTTCATATTTGAGCCCTGCACAAATAAGGAATCGTATAGCGTAAGTTAAGGATTTGACTTCTTCTTCAAAAAATAAAGGTGATTATCGACAAAAGACTATACCTTGATGTTCATCACAAGGAGGAAGGATCTGATCCAAGAAGAATGTCTACAAGGCCACCATCTATATTTTAATATATGTTAATCACATCATAGAATCAAAAACGAAACTCTCATATCAATAACAATCTGGATAAGTTACACTTATCCCCTAATAGTATCATATATTTCTTATTTTTCAGAGAGAGAGATGGATGGGATGGTACAGGAAGAGACACTACTGTCTCACTTAAACTTAAAAAAAAAGATTTGATTTTACCTCGTTTGTTATTTCATATTAGCACTAGAGCTTCATATAGATTTCAAATATTAATACTTTTTGGACAAAATTGACCCCCTCATACAGGGCTTCCCTTTGTTATTATCTCCTCCATTTTATCATGTCACCACTTCCTCCCCTTGATCACCTCCTTTTTGTTCCAGTTTCTTTAGCTTATTCCCTCTCCTTTTGATGTAAATACTTGACTGTTTTTTTGTCCCGGTGATGTTATCAATTAATTGAATATATAAGCTAGGGACTATTGAATTACTTGAACTTGAGCTAAATAATTCTAATTTACACGGCAAATGCATTTGATAAGTAACTAAGGCTCGGTATGTTATATATTCTTTATATAGGAAACGATTATGTGAATGTTGCACTGAAATATTTTGTTAACAATGTTGAAGTAATATAAGGGGGTTGCCACTCATTAACCCAAAATTTTGAACTACTAGGAACAATAATATAAGTACTACTCCTAGGGCGCTTTCTTCTTATAATAATAATTATATTATTTTTTTAATCTCCTTGTTTGGATTGCCCTTTTTTCGTAGGGTTTGTTTTCTTAACACATTTTTTGCTTCACATACACCATATGACAAAAAAGTGTTCCAGTTTTTATTTTCATACAAAAATTTTATTAAAAAAAAAAAAGAAAACTCTCAAGAAATGCAATCCAAATTCCAAACAGCTACACTTTTTTTTTTTTCTTTTGGCTTCAAACAATAAATGTCAATTTGTCAAACAAAAACTGGTAATTCCATCTTCTAGCCATGCAGCAGCAGTAGGTCACTTCAGAAAAGCCTGCACTAGAAAAGCTCAAGAAACTGCCGTAGAAAGTAGAGGCAGAGCAAGACCAGAAGGTTTAGCAAGTCTACAACGTCAACAAGCTTTCTATTTTGAATCAGAGAAAAGCATTTAATATAAGGAAGACCTGAAGGCAAGTCTAAAACGGTTTTATGCATGTGAAAGCTCTGAGAGGAAAGAATAATATATAAGTCGTCACGCTTTGCTTTTCCAAATTATATATGGACCAGACGATATTATCCCTAGATAAAACCCTCATCCACACGTTAAAGTAAACCCTAATAAAACTTCCTCGTTAAGCTTTCTGTTGCGTGGCTTCTATGAGAAGCTCTCCAAACATTTGTGAATTGACTGCCCAATCATATCCACCATATATATGTCGGCTATCATTAAGATTAATTCATTGGCATGACTTCTGTGCAATCGTCACCTATTTGGCCAAGTGTTTACTCATGTAGTATAGCAACTTTTGCTAAATGAGCTATAGCTACGTATATGAGCTAGGCAGTATACACAATTTACAATGTTCCTGTTTAAATTGCTCTTTTTTTTTTTTTAGTTTTGCTATAAAAATATACCGTAACGATCTGATGTATGTGAGATAAAAATATGATTGAGAAATATGTTTGTGAAAAATGTAAGGCCTTGTTCGGATTGCGATTTTTCGTCGGAAAATTACGTCGTTTTCCGTGATCACATTTCCCTATTACCTTTTTCCCTCACATACATCAAATCGCTACAGTAATTTTTCCATGAAAAATCATGGAAAATGCAATCCAAACACAACCTAAAATTTTTTCTATGAATAGCTACAATTCAAATGAGGACACTTGGTGAAAATGGTAAATTGAGGTATTTGGCATTTTGGAATTCACATTACATTTTTTGTTTGTCAAAGAACTGAAAAGTGTTTTGACTTCATATGTCTCATTCAGCTAAGCTGGTCCTATTTATTAACCCAATTACATCCACTTTTTAAAAATATTAGTAGCCATTTATCTAATTGATTTTAGGGTTTGGACCACCATCGACTTATTTACTAAAAATTCAAAAAATTCTTGTCACAAGGCATCCTCAGTAATTTGCCATCGTACGTACATTGCATGAATATGCACAAATGGAATGTTGACGACAAAAAAGAACAGAATATTTGAAGTCATAAAAAATCACCTTTTCCAAAAAAAATTTGCTATATTTTCCGTGAACACATTTTTCAATCACCTTTTTACCTCACATATATTAATCGTTACAATATTTTTTCTATAAAAAATCCAAAAAAAATGCAATCCAAACAAGACCTTAGTCGTAGAATCCTATACAGTTGTCCCTGCGTATTGATTTGGTGCAGTCAAGACTGAAGACCAACTAGGACAGCAGATTGCTACAAGTTTTATCAGAATCATCACTCCTGTCCTATGTAAGAAAAGATTGAGTTTAATCAAAGATCAAAATATGCGGTCAAGGGGTATATATTGATTCACATAAGTAAGAGACATAACACACAAAATTTGTTGCACCATAGGAGCTAATCTATGCTCTCTAAAAATTAATTAAAGTAAGCTGTAAAAGTGGTTAATATTGTGTGTTTGGATAGGAGATTATTTGAGATAATTTTTTTAAAAATGTACTGTAACACTTTTTTGATGTGATGTATGTGAGATAAAAAGGAGATTGAAAAATGTGTTGATGATGCAAGCAGTTCAGTTCAGTATGTATAAATAAAAAGTTTAAAACATTCTCGGGTGGACTTGGTCAATTGTTCCATTTCTTCTTTAGACCTTGTGGCCGCCTAAATATTCAAGTCACCATCGTGATACCACATAACGTTAAAACTTTATAACATAGTAGTATGAAAAATGCTTGATACCGAAATTTATCATAAGCATACTAAAGAATAGTAACAAAAAGAAACAAAAGAAAGGATGGAGTCCTCGCCTAATTGGGATGAGAAGTCTACGCAAAGTAATGGGAAATGGTAGAAAAATACATAGAGATGAGGAATGTAATCCCGAGTTTGTTACCATCACATTTGTTGGTGAGTATATATACTACACTGACCAATAACCCATTCCAGACATATATACATATACACACACATAGCTTTAAGCACACTCTAGCTTGACACTGCAGCTAAAACCCCCTCAAGCTTTGATCTATTCCTAGAAATTAATAAAGAGGTGAACTGTCCTCAAAGAATCAGTCTTGCCCCATATCCACTCCACTTAACACTCCTTTCCCTTCTTTCTTTCTTTTCTTTCCCCACTTTAACAATGAAAAATTTCTGTCATTTTTTTTTTAAATAACTTTCTTGAACACAGTTAAAACACAAATAAGTGATAGAGTAAAAAGGAACGCGGAACTGCATATATTCTGGTACAGGTGTATATACACATTAACAAAACCAAACTTGTCCGCCAAGCAATCACATATTTTATTTTCTATCAGTTTCTTTGTCCTTTTACAGAATATAAGCAACAATACTCCGACCCCCTCTTCTTTCTCTCTCCCTAACTCCCTCTAGGCTCTAACTCTGGGACTCAAGTAACTGCTCGAAAAGAGTAGACAAAAAGTGGAGAATTCTCAATTCCTTCCCAACTTCAAGAAGAAGAGAAAAAATTTGGTTAACTCCAGATTATATAAAACGTGATATTAAAAAAAAAAAGTGACAACTTTGCTTTCTTTCTTCTTTTATTAGAGTTTTTTCCCCCCTATTTTCCTTTTTTCTGATTCTTGATTATGGGTTTTCGAATTTTTGCGTAGGTTGGAGAGGTGGAGGAAGATTCGGGAGAAGGAAACCCAATTTGGGATGGGCATAAGGGCAAAAGAAAAGAAGATGACATGGTGCAGTAATGAATCCAATCAAGAAAATCTACCCCTCCAAATTGTCCCAGCTCAGATATCTCATGAAAAAAGCACTACTGTTCTCAACTCAAAGCTAAATGAAGTTAAGACTATAGCTTGCCCTTCATGCGGCCACCCCCTAGAAGTTCAAGATCAGGTACCATTTTAGTTCTTATCTTATATTTGTATAGTTCTTCATTTACCCAAAATTTTATTTAGTCATAGAAGTTCTCTTTTTGTTTTTATTTGTGGGAAAATTTGGATTAGACTGGATTACTACAAGATTTGCCAGGATTGCCAGCTGGGGTGAAATTTGATCCATCCGACCAAGAAATTCTTGAACATTTGGAGGCAAGGGTACTATTGGACAGCCGGAAAATCCATCCGTTAATTGACGAATTTATTCCCACAATTGAAGGGGAAAATGGGATTTGCTACACGCATCCCGAGAAGCTACCAGGTGAGTGGCGAATAATTGTTCATTTGTCCTATTTTACACAAAATTGTCTTTGCTCAGATTCGGACAAACAGCGTACCAGAATATATGTGCTTTAGCTTCCTTAAGCTGATAAAATTTCATGAGATTTTCGTGTGTCATCTTAATCTTGTTAGAATTAGTCGGCGGTGATTGCGTGGATCATTGTCACAAGCTGAAATGTAAAGTGACTTTTATTGCCTTTTTTTTATTTATTTATTGTTACAAGCTATTCTGAGGTTTCTTGAATCCTTTGGATTTCCTGGGGCAATTTTGCTGGGGGGTTTTTCTAAAATATCGTATGATGCGACTTGTGCCTATGGTTTTCTGTGCTGTGACAATTGTTTTCTGAAAGTAGGAAGTATTCCTTCCAGTTGCTTTAGCCTAATTAGTTACAATGTCATGGAGTTTTTATATTGGTAGTTTGTGATTTTTGTTTGCTCCACTAAAAGATTCTTGGTATTGGAAACCCAACGTTAGTGCGGCTCCAATAGTTTGCCTTACGTTGATTATTTCTTGCCTAAAAGAACAGTGGAAGTAGATTTTTTTTCTTATGAAATTTGTTTTGTTTTTTTTTTTGTAATGAAACCGAAGTAAAAAGAGTGATAGAAGCTCTTACAATTTTAATGTTTCCAACACATACCACTTCCTAAAATCTAAATAAATTTTGGATTGTGTTTTACTCATGCTTTAGTGTTTGAACTTGGAACAAATTTTGTAGCCTTATATGTTAGTCAAGCAAGTGTTTTTGGCAGAATTATGTAACAAGATGCCGCGTTGTATGGTTGTAAAACTTGACCATCCAAAAACTTGAATGAATTGAAACGTTTTTCTAAGAAAATGTGGTATGATATCCCCATATTTTTGGCATTATCGCATAGTAATTGCACAAGGAGATTGATATACGATGGTAGGCTAGCATGCAACCATTTCACGTTCCTTAGATCATCTTCACAAATTTTTGACTCACAAATGATGTGATTATATATATGTGTGTGTGTGTGGGGTCTAGGTCTAGGTATGGTGATAAGAGATTTTGCTGAAGAGGATTAATTTACCTACCGTAAAACAGTATTAAGATGAATGAGTTGACTTGTCGATATCCTTGAATCATCTCCTAATTATTTATTTATTCCCCCATGAAACAAAATGGTCTTTTGGTCTTTGGTCTCAAATGAAGCAAGAAAGCATGTTCACACCATAATTGCAATGAAATGTAAATCACAAACTGTTTTGCTTATAGGGGAACTTTCGATTCCATGATCATTGATGTTGTCCTATATTAGCATGTACACTGTTGATTTATTGCACAGGTATGCAGGCTTCCTCAAGAAACTCATTACATTGTAATTTAAGCTTAATAGCTAGAGCCCAAAAGTTAACTCTAATCTAACTGTTATTTGGTCAGTATAGTTATTAATTGTTAGACTATCTTAGTGGCTAATAGTTGTACTTTGATTCAACTCATACACTACTTCATCCTCAGATAAAGCAGGCCTTGTCAACTGTGGAATGAGTGAACAAGTGACAAATATGTCAAGTGAATGACTTAATATTCTTGTTAATTGCGTGATCATGCAGGAGTAAACAAGGATGGTCAAATCCGTCACTTCTTTCATAGGCCTTCAAAGGCATATACCACTGGAACAAGAAAAAGAAGAAAGGTTCACACAGACACTGAAGCTGATGGTGGTGGTGAAACAAGATGGCATAAAACAGGCAAGACTAGGCCAGTTTTCATAAGTGGAGCCTTGAAAGGGTACAAGAAAATACTAGTCCTCTACACAAATTATGGCAGGCAAAGGAAGCCTGAGAAGACTAACTGGGTAATGCATCAGTACCATTTAGGCACTAATGAGGAGGAAAAAGATGGCGAGTTGGTGGTTTCGAAGGTTTTCTACCAAACACAGCCAAGACAATGCGGTGGCTCGTCAAGCATCTCAGAACTCGACAAAAGATCAACATCTTCTGTAAGCCACAGCCATTTGATCAAGAGCACGAGTAATAACTTCATTGATTATTATCCACATCCCTACAATAATATTTCGTATAACTTGGGAAGCCAAAGTGGAGATAGTCATAGTTCATCTCAGCTAATTCCAAATCTTGTCGTCCATGGTGATGGCTCATCCTTTATCCATCTGCCTTCCAGTGTAAGCAAAGGCAAATAAGGATGTTGAAGTAGGGAAAATATATACGTTCTCATGCTACTAAGTTAATACAGCGACAATGACACTTTTGCTGGTGGTTGTTGCTTGTTTTATAGTTGTGAAGCATAAGTTATCGAGCTTTACAAATGAGGGAAGGCAAATAAAGTTATGTTGTTCTATCTTTTTCTCGAAGAGTTGTCTAGTTATTCTTTGATGTCATTAGCCTTATACTATAGGTAAAGAATCCTTGAATTTTGTAGTTTTGGTTCTTAGGAAGAATTAATATATGTTTTAAATGGTTGGTTGGGAGTCCTTATATGTTGTACAAATCTTTGAATTACATGTTCTTAATTTAGTCAAATCTCGTTTCTCACAAAGACCATATGTGAGCTGTTTTTTTCTGTCTAAAAATGTAAGTAGTGAGGTGTTTCTTGAGTACGCTACAAGCGATACTGCATTGCTGATTTATCGCTTTTTGTTAGAATATAGAAGATTACACGGTGTATCCAAATTTATATGTATATACACTGTATATACATTTATGGAAATTCAGAATTCCAGGACAAATAAGTGCTAACAAAATATATGGTCATCGGTGGGGCAAGAAATTATCAAACTTGTAATTTTCATTTTCATGACAACCTGAAATGGAAAAAAAAAAATTGAGGATAATTTGGGAGATTGAGGGAGATACACAGGATTTTGGAGGTGATGCAAAATAGCAATCACCTTGGTGCTCAATTTGAAGCGAATCAGAAGAAGTAAAACCTCATTAATGAACATGTCATTTTAGCTGACATAACCATTATAGAACTTGAGAAGCAAACACCCAAAAGCGATACTTTTTGCCGCACAACTGAAATATTGCAAATTGCCTACATCATTGCAAAAACAAGAAACATATATGGTTGTAACTACTAATTAGGGGGAGCCTATCGCTTCTGTTCTGAACGTACTTTCGAAGTTCATTTTGCAGCACAAGTGCATGTTGCAACAATTTGGTTCTATCACATATTTTGGCAAATTTACGGAGCGGCAAAGGAACAAACTATGCCCTTTAATGGTAGATTTTTACAAAGTTATCATGCAAACGAGTCCAGGATATTTTCCCCATAAATGGACTTCAAAACATGGTAGTAGAACTTAAGAAACTGGAGGCGATTGGAGGATGCTGTAGACATTATTGTTTTCGATAACAGAAAGAGCAAAATTTTCACACGTCTTTATATGTTGCCCTTTTCAAATGTAACAGGTTACAAAGTTGAAGCCATGGAAGGTTAGTCACAGTTTTACTCGTCAATCACAGGGTGTTCTTATGTTTTGAACGTATAATACCAAACGAAGAAAAATATATAAAGAGAGGAATTTACTTGGGTAACAAGAAGGGACAAATTTTCCTATTAAAGTTCACTGATGACGATAACAACAGCAGGTCAATTCTTCCCTGCAAGACTTGGAAAGGAAGAAAAATAAATGATTTACTTAGTCGAACAGAACTAGGAGAAGAAAAAGAAAAATATTCCAGCTGCCACAGAATTAGGGGTGTCAACGGGTTGGATTCGGATTAGAATTGAAAATTGCGGACCTAGACCCTTTTTATTTAGTAGACTCGGACCCAACTCGTATAACTTACGGGTCTTGATTTTAGAGTTCCGAAATTGGATCCGACGCGTCCCGAGTCAGATTCAAGTCTATTCGGAAAGAAAATGTCCAAACTTAAACATTCTAAAATTAATCACAAATTCAATCTCCAAATTTAAACAAATCAAATTACAAAGCTAATAAATCACAAATAACTCGCAATAGTCAATCTAAAACTAACCACAAATCAATCTACAAAGTCATTACTAAATTGTTAATTTGGTAAAGGAATGTATTTAGAAATATTTATATTTTAAAATTATTAATATATTGTTCGAATACGGGTCGAAATCCTATATTCCGTATCCTACCCTTTTTTGTTAGAATAAACGGGTATAGGTCCGAGTTCGGATCCAGGTATCGAAATTATATTTTAATCCAAACCCAGAAAAATTGATCGAATACGGGTCGGGTCTGGATCCAAACTCGACCCGTTGACACCCTTACATAGGATTAACAGAAGGAAACGAAAAAAACAATGATTCGTCCCATATTTTTGACAAAATCTCATAGGCCAAGTCACTTTACTTGATTTCATTGATCTCCAAGTGTTTTTCTTCTCTTGTTTGGATTGCAATTTTTTCGAGGTTTTGTAGAAAATGTATTATAGCAATTTGATATAAGTGAGGTAAAAAGATTATTGGAAAATATGTTCACGAAAAACGTAAAAAATTTTTGATGAAAAAGGGCAACTCATATAATTTCCTTCAAATTCATCGTTAATATACTCCATATCAGGAATTTATTGATGTCACAATCAGCCACCTTTTTTTTATATCCAAAAAAAAAAAATCATCAAATTGGTTTTCACTCCTCTCAAGTTCATAATTTATAGGTTGTTCCAATGACTAAACGCCCAAAAGTTTGAGCTTAGAATAAGGGCTTGAGGGTCTTTTGTTACACGTCTTCATGTTACACTATGTTACACATCTTTTAGAATAAGGGCTTGTCTTGTCTGACACTTTTACATGTAGTACCTGTATAAGCCAAGAATGTTGTAATTCTAGGGATATAGAAAACGAAATTCGAACCAATCGTCGTGATACGATATGTTGGATTGGGGTAATGTAAAAATTTCTTATAAACATGCCAACGTTGGTTTGGAAAGATATATGAATATTGATGTATAGGGGTCTATATAGTTTTAAACAATCTATGTGAGGTAGTTATGTGAACCTCAATAACATTAGTTTTTCAAAATTTTTTAAATTCATAATTGAATCTTTTTTTTTTTTTTTGGGAAAGATATAAATTTCTCAACAGACCTACACACTTCCTAGTAAAAATTTAAAAAGAAAAACTAGGTACATTTTGATTGCGGGTTTTGATTTCGGAACCCAAAATCAGCCCAGTCATTTTGGTCGAGGAATTTTCCCTCCTTACGGTGGGCTATCTAGGCCAAGTTTGCGGTAGATCCCAATTGATTGACCAATGCATGGGTCAGGCTAAAACACAAAACATACATACCAAGATAGCCCAATTACAAACCCACTAAACGGCTATTGGGCAACAAGAGGATTCAACGGATTTCGCAAGTAAGATTATCCTTGGCAATTTAGCTACCCATTATAGCTCCTCCAACAAATGCAGGAAACTATTCGCTGGAAAAAACGAAGAATGTTTGATACAAATCAAACAATTGTAATGGGAGCAGAATGACCAGAAAACTCGATCTCAATCATCATCGGGAGCAAAAGAAGCTGATGGAAGTTGAAGACCTCCTTGAATGCTTACCTATCATATCATAAAATTTTGACATAATCTGCGAGGCCAACCATCTGCTGCATTTCATTGATTTCATCTCCTAAATAAATTGAGAGCAAAGTCTTTAGTGTTTCCGGTTCGATTTCCTGTATTAATTGTTTTACGTAAAAAAACATTTTGTTGGCATATTAAATCAAGACTCAAAAATAGAAATTTGAATATTATTGTTTAGCAGTTTTTCAATCAAGTTACGGTTTTAAAAATTCCAATTTTTTTTTTACTTTTTTAAAAAAGTGTAAGTCGGAGATTTCGAATTCGAGAATTTTGACTTACATTCCCTTTTCTCGTATCACTCAACTCATCCCTTCCTCCCCATTAATAATTCTAATTGAGTCAAATTATAGTAATTTTATTATTTAGAAGGGATAATTTCAAAAACCTCCCTTGAGGTTTCTGACAATTTCATTCGACTCCCCTTAGATTTAAAAAATTATACTTATCTCCCTTGACATAGTAAAATACCTATAATGCCCTCCACTTAGTAGACAATTTTAAATTTACGGCAATAAATTTACAAAATCCAAAAAAATCCAATTTTTTGTCTCTTATTTATTTTCACTCATCTCTTTTCTAATTAATATAACATCTTTTTATTATTTTCAATTTTGTGGATATTAGCAAATTGAAATTTGAAAATCAATTGAAAGAGTAGATTATGTGTCAAATTAGAAGGAAATAAAGAGACTCACAGTGATACAAAAATAAATAATGAAATTGATGAAATTAGAAGAACTAAAGATGTAGAATTTGTCATATTTTGTTTGTTTTCAAGAAAATCTTTTATAAAATGTCAATAATTACATAAGAATTTCTTTCATTGGATTAGAAATTTTTTATTATGATTTTATTATGGAAAGAGAATTTATTCTCTACTTTTGAGGTATTAATATTTTGGGCAAATTATCTAATTGGCCCTTTAACTCTTTGTCTAGGTAAAATTAAGCCCCTCATCTATTTTTTGATGACTTTAAGCCCTTGAACTTGTAAAAGTGAGAAACCGTGGCCCTTTTAGTCAGTTTCTCCAGTTTTGCAACCGGATGACCAATTCACACGAATGCAAGTGTGCTTCTTCAAAGGGCATTTTTGTCCGCATATTCTAAACAAAAATGGCACAACTCCTCCACATTCCCTCCATTTTCCTAACCCAACCCAACTGTTAGTCGAAACTTCACAGCAACAGCCTTACCCATTTTCATCTTCTCTTGAGGATCTTTGCGGAGGGAGAAGAGCAAGAGAGTTAATTCCTACTTGTCGGGTTTGGGTATCATCGACATTGAAGCAACAATGGAGGGGTGGCAAATCAGGCCGGAAAATGAATACTTTGATCCTGTCCTCGCTTATGGTATGTATATTCGTTCGAAAACCTTTAAATGTGAAATAGGTAGTATATTTAGTGGTCAGATGGGTGAAGAGAGTAAAATTTTGGTGGTGGGGGTTACTGAAAGTGACGTGCCAGTGGTCCTAGATGTGGGGGTATGGTGGTGGGCACCTAAGTTTGTTGTTTAGTTGTTCAAAAAGTGTAGGAATTTACGAATAATTAGCATTTCATTAAAAGTTGGAACTTTTTTATTGTTTAACTTCGATTTAAGCATTACATTAGGGTTACTTTTTTAAAAAGCATGTGAAAAAGAAATTGAAATTTTAATTAATTATATTTGAATTTGAATAGTATATTTATCTGCATTTGTTGTAGCCCAACTTGTATTGAAACAATATATTCATATTGATATGCAGATCCAGAATGTGAAATATTTAGCATAAGATTACACCATGGGGGAAGAATAAATTGGGAAAATTATGTCAGTTATGAGAATGGAGAAGTGGCTTACATAGATATGTGTGATGCTGAACGTATGTCAATCCATGAGTTGAATAAAATGGTTGGAAAAGTTGGTCATCGTAATGCAACCATTTTATACTATTACCTTGAACCAGTTGCAGACATGAGGACTGGTTTGAGAGAATTGTCTACTGATACCCATGTTAGGACATTCTGTGACTGGGCATATAAATTCAAGGTGATGGAAGTGTATTGCCATCATCTGACAGACCCAGAAATTGAAGAACTGAAAAATGCTGTAATAATAGAGTCACCAGACAAGGGGAAAAAGAAAACTGGAGTTGTCATAGAGGAAATAGATGAGGAAGAATGCATAACTAGATATGTAGGTACTGAGAAGAATAGTAGAAGGGATTGTATGGTTGGGAATGTAGGGGGTGAAAAAAGAGCAAAAAACAGTCAAAGGGATAGTAATGTTAGGGCAGTAGAAGGTGTAGATACGGTTGAAAAGGTAGGGGGTGAAAAAACAGCAAAAAGCACTCATGCAACTAGTAATGTTGGGACAGAAGAGGGTGAACATGAAGCTGACTATGGTGGTGGTGAACACGAAGGTGAACATGAAGCAGAGGGTGAAAACATAGATGATGAATCTGAATCCCAAGTAGAGGAAGAAAATGATAGATTTAGTGGTGCCAATGACTATGGTGGTGAAGAGATTATGCTGCACATTTTGAATTCGAATGCTGATGGCTGTGGTGAAACTTCACAGCAACAGCAGAGAGATGAAACAACTGACCAGACGCAATGTTCAGAACAGGAGAATGTTTGTGGAAGGCAAACAGAAACTGACCTGGAAAAACAACAGCAAGGTGCGAGAAAGAAACAAGTTAGGAGAAAGAGAACCAGATCAGCAGAACAAACTAGCCAGGGACCAGAGGATATAGATTCACTCCAACAAGATTACATCCCTGATCACCTGAGCAGTGACAATGACTCATCAGATGATGAATTCAAAGGGAGATACAAAGACTTTGTCCTAGAGAAATTCCTCAGGGATCCCAAATTCGAGATTGGGATGAAGTTTGAGTCAAGAGCACAATTCAAATCTGCTGTGACTGAGTATGGGATTAGGATGGGTAAACCTGTTTGGACCAGTAAAAATGAGCCCACCAGGGTGAGGGCCAAGTGTAGGGAACCATGTAAATGGTTTGTATTTGCTTCAATAGAAAAGGCTCTGGGCACAAAGGATTTGGTAGTAAAGACTCTGCATGATGTCCATGAAACATGCAGCCATGCATGAAAAAATAAGAATATTACAGCCAAGTAGCTGTCTGACAGGTATGTAGAGAGGATAAGATCAAATAACAATCTACCAACAAGAGAGTTAAGGCAAACAGTCCATGAAGACTACCAGGCAGAAGTATCTAAGCATGTTGCAGCTAAGGCCAAGACACTATCTATAGAGAAGATCAAGGGGTCAGTTGAGTTACAATACAAGAAAATATGGCAATATTGTGAAGAAATTAAAAGGACTCATCCTGGCAGTACAATGGAGGTTATGTTCACTCCATTTAGAGAACCTGGATGTAATCCAAGGTTCATGAGGATGTACTGCTGCCTTGGCCCACTGAAGAAAGGCTTTAAAGATGGGTGCAGACCTATTTTGTGTTTGGATGGATGTCATATTAAAGGTAGATACCCAGGCCAGCTGTTGACAGCTATTGCATTGGATCCCAACAATGGCTTTTGGCCAGTTGCATGGGCAGCTGTTGAAAAGGAGGCCACGGAGCAATGGAGATGGTTCCTAACCCTCTTGAGTGGCGACCTGGAAATACAGAACCAGGGACATTATACTTTCATGTCTGACCAGCAGAAGGTAAAAGCTTAATGAGAGCTCTAAAACTTTTATTCTATGGTAAAAATAAGCTCCTTAACTTTGTATAGCAGAATTTAAGCCCCTTAACTTTTAGTGTAGGTAAAAACAAGCCCCTGAACTTTTAATATAGCATACTTGTTGCCCTCAAACTCACCACTTGGCTTGGATATCTAACTTATATCTGTTGTGATATTTTTTGTAGGGCCTGGACAGAGCACTCGCAGAGGTTCTACCAAATTCTGAACACAGATACTGTGTTCAATACATGTATAGGAATTTCAAGAAGAAACATCCAGGATTAGGTTTAAAGGATCGATTGTGGCATATAGCAAGCACCACAACAGTTGAACATTTCAGCCAAGCCTTGGATGACCTTGAAGCCTATGACAAAGAAGCACATGCATGGGTGAAGAAGGGACCACACCCTCGACATTGGTGTAAGGCCTTTTTTTCCAAACATACATAGTGTGATATGTTGGTTAATAACCTGTGTGAATCATTTAATGCTCATATTTTAGAGGCTAGGGACCAGCCTATTATTTCTATGATGGAGGCTATTAGGGAATACCTGATGGAAAGGATCCAAAAGAGAAGGGCAGCAATGGAAAAATACAAGTTAGATGGTGGACCACTCATTAGAGAAATTGTGGAAGAAAGGGTCAAACGTTCAGCACAATGGAAAATAACATGGAATTCAGGCTCAGGTTATCAAGCAAAAGGGCCACGGGGAGTCCAATTTGCTGTTGACGTTGACAAAAATGAGTGCACTTGCAATTTGTGGGCCTTGAGTGGCATTCCATGTTCCCATGCAATTGCTGCTCTACATAGAGCTAAAAAGGATCCCTACAAAATGTTGGCTAATTGCTATCATAAGGAGGTATTTTTTACCATTTATGATAATGTGTTGCAGCCTATTAATGGAGATATTCAGTGGCCACAGTCAGACATGCTGGAGTTGGACCCACCAACAAGTGTCACTCAACCTGGTAGGCCAAAGAAAGCTAGAAAGAGAGATGTTACAGAAGGAAAAGATCATGGCAAAAGGTTGCGAAAGAGGGTCGTAATCCACTGTAGAAAGTGTGGAGGGATTGGACATAATGCTAAAACTTGCAAGAATCCTCCTAAGTCATCTACTGAACAGTAACCTTCTCAACAACCACCACCTACTGGACAACCATGTAATCAGCAGCAGCACAAAGCACCAACAAAAAGACAATGTGTGCGTTTGCACTTCATTATAACTTTCAGCCTGTTTGTGACCTTTTTTTGTGATCTGAAATGCTTTCTTTAATATGTAGGTAAGCAAGAATCAGGGACAAAGAAATCAGCAAAAAACTCAGCAGCAGCCAACACATCAACCTCAGTCCCAGCCTTCTCAGCAGCCACCAACACATCAACCTCAGTCCCAGCCTTCTCAACAGCAGCCAACACATCAATCTCAGTCCCAGCCTTCTCAGCAGCCACCAACACATCAACCTCAGTCCCAGCAATCCACCTCAAGACCACCAGTTCATAGGCACAAGAGAAGTACATCAAAAAGGCCACTGACAGAAGCAGACAAAGGTTTTATTAATCTCAACTATGCTTATTTGGGTAAAGATCCACCTTTCAATGTTGGAAACTGGCAGGGAAGAGGTGGAGGAAGAGGAAGAGGCAGGGGAAGGGGAAGAGGAAAGGGTCCATCTGGAACAAGTTCTTGAAGTATTGCTGGACCTGCAAATATTTTTGTGTGATTTTGTTGACTGTAAATGAATGTAACTAGAATGTTGAAACTATAAATGATATTTTTTTGAATAGGCTTTTGTGGGGAATCAAAGCATGTGCCTGTGCTTGGTATCTAGCAATATGGACACAGGTCACTGCTTTTTGTGTATTTGTCTGTTTCCTATGAAAGTGATTGTTGACTGTATTTACAGGCAAACATCATTGTAATTTCCTTTTGCTAATTATATTCTAATGTTATGCAGTTGCTATCTTATATTTGTATGGTTTGGTATAGCAGTTTTTGTTGACTAGATAAATCAAATACATCTAACAAAGCCCATGACATGCGAATTGGGATAAATAATTCTCATCACATTACTTGCCGAAAATTACAGTTAGCATTGATTGGGTTCAACCACGCTTTTACACTAATCTGTGGGTACAACAAAGACTTGTTTAAGCTAAACAATACAATATACTTCTCCCTAACCATCTGCATCATACACCATAGATCCATTTGCTCCATCCATGGTCCTCAAAACTGGCAGTACCGATGGCAATATGTTACACTTACACACTGCCCTTCATGTATCGTCTTCAATTTGCATAATCCCATTACATTTATTCCCAATTTGGAGCATCCCAAGAGAGACTCCACCTGCAATTTTTTTCTCTGTAAGCACCATTATTACAGCAACCAACCAACTTACCACAAAAACCCTTACAAGGAACTTATTCAACCATTTTTGCCACCGCAGCTGCTTCTCTGTTTCTCTCAATTTTGCCTTCAACTTGGCAGCTTTTGCCTCGGATCTCGCGGCTGCAGTTTCAAATTCGTCTTTTTGCTTTTCTGTTGCATTGATCCTCCTTAGAAGGCCTGGTATCAGCTCAATAGA
Source organism: Coffea eugenioides (assembly GCF_003713205.1). Classification (NCBI taxonomy): domain Eukaryota; kingdom Viridiplantae; phylum Streptophyta; class Magnoliopsida; order Gentianales; family Rubiaceae; genus Coffea; species Coffea eugenioides. The sequence goes on from NC_040036.1 coordinate 13,719,838, forward strand.
ACGACGGCACATCTCGTCGTCAATCCAATTCCAATACCCGCAGCCACCAACTTCTTCTGAGCAAACGGCGTACCTTTTTCCTGGATTTCTATCAGTCCAAGAAGTAATCATCTTCGTGACTTTACCACAACGACAAGTACGAAGCAGAGGACCGCGATATTTGCGCATTTTTTCCTTCCCTTCACAAAGCTTTTACCTTCTCCCCCCTTTTTTTTTCCTTTCAGACTTCTCTCTTGCTTCAATGTCGATGATTTTCCGGCCTGATTTGCCACTCCTTGTTGCTTCAATCTCGATGATACAGAAACCTGACAGTGCTGATTCTCTCTTGCTCTTCTCCCTCCGCAAAGATCCTTAAGGGAAGATGAAAATGGGTAAGGAAAATGTAGGAAAGATTTTCTCTTGCCACTCCATTGTTGCTTCCATTGTTGCTGTGAAGTTTCGACTAGCAGTTGGGTTGGGTTGGGTTCGGAAAATGGAAAGGAGGGAGGAGTTGTGCCCTTTTTGTTTAGAATATGCGGACAAAAATGCCCTTTGAAGAAGCACACTTGCATTCGTGTGAATTGGTCCTCCGGTTGCAAAACCGGAGAAACTGGCTAAAAGGGCCACGGTTTCCCACTTTTACAAGTTCAAGGGCTTAAAGTCATCAAAAAATAGATGAGGGGCTTAATTTTATCTAGACAAAGAGTTAAAGGGCCAATTAGATAATTTGCCCTAATATTTTTAATGCCATAGGAGGGTTATAATGGCAGTTCTAGGTTAGACTAACTTGTATTGAAAAGGTATTTGAGCATTGACATTTAAATTTGGGGTACAACTGGTTGTCAATGGGGTTTGTGTGTGTATTTTTTTCTTTTTTCTTTTTTGGCGTGACAAGCATTGATACTGTATATGCAATTTGAAAATTTTTAATTGGTTATTAAGTTTTAAAACTTATGTTTGAATGATTGTTAGGGATTAGACTTGTTGATTTATGTAAAGTATGAAAAAAAATGATTGAGTATACTATATTTTTTTTTCTTAGTTTTGTACAAAAGGGCAATTTAGGATTTTTGTAAGAAAATCTATCTTATTGAACCTACATTGTTACTAAACATTAAAAGTAAGGGAGGTATATTAATTTTTAAAACCTAAGGGGAGCTATCTATAATTGTTAAAAATCTCAAGGGAGGTTTGTGAAATTATCCCTATTTAGAAATTAGTGTTTCCGTATCACTCAACCCATCTAAGTTTCATACATCTATAGATGTATCTATAGAAGTATAGACCCATCTATAGATGTATGAAATCAAATTTTCATACATCCAAGTTTTTATTTTAAATTTTTTATCGGGACAGTGGTTTTTTTTTTTTTTTTGGGTGTTTGGTACAAATAGGGATAGAGCTGGTTAACATTAAATACAATACAGAAGGAATGCTCGACTTCTTGTTCGTTAATCTGCATAACTCCGACGAAATTGAACTATATTCTCTGCGTCGATCAAGTTTAGGAACTTAAGTTTCACTTAGCTACAAGAGTTGAATCCCATACATCACAAAGCAGATTAATTCCGCAAAATCTTTGAAGCAATCTGTAATTCCAAATTGTAGAAGGTAAAAGATGAAATCAAATGCAGTAGTAGCTCATAATTGGCTAGTCATAGCTGACGCAAATCCGAAATCCTTCTTCATGGACGTGCACAAAGTATTGATTGTAGGAGTAGTAAAAGGCCCCTCAAGTAAACCTTTGGCCATAAATCTATATGCGGCTTGTGTAAGGTGAATGCCATCCCAACTGATATATAGAGAAGGCCGAGCACAAGCAGTAGACGCTGGTTCTCCACATTGCGCTGTAAAATTATAATTGTAAGGGGGACCTCCATCTCCGCAACAGGCCATAAGCGATCTTCCTCCGAAACCTGAAAAAGGGGCGGTCAGTGATTTGAGTCTCCTACATACAACTATCACGATATCAACTTACCGTAATCAGAATGATGATGAAGATGACAATTATACGAATAATACAAGGAAAAATCACATGCCTAGATGTCGTTGTTTCGTACTTTAATTGGATTCTCTAGTTTGGAATTGAAACAGTGCTATATATCTACATCTGAAAGAGATCAAACAGAGTATCAAGGAATTTCATTTTGGTTGGTGATTTCTTTAATTGGTTTCTCCTTTGGACGGTGAAAATGTTGTTTCCAAAACCATTGAGATACATTTCCTTGAGGTATCAATTTGGGTGCCAAAAGAGCCCGTGGTCCCGATTTTGACCAAATTGATCCACCTTTGTTTAACAAGCAATTTGCAAAATCAGTTGCATTAAACCAGGAATAGTGGAGTTGAGAAGGTACTTAGGGTTTAAACTGAATGTCTTTAAAGACATTTTCAATGTAAACGACCCAAAACACTCTGGATTAATCCTTCTATATATATATATATATACATATTATTAGTGTAGAAATTTCCAACATTAATAAGTATGGGTGCATCCTTGTGTGAAAGACCTTCTACACTAGTGTCAACTAAACTTTGCCACGTTAACACCAAGTAGATAGATATGATATAAGGAACCTTTGGGGCAAATGAAAGAAGTTTTGACACAATTTTATCAGAAAAGCTCAAGTAATTATTGGTCTACCTTAACGCTGTCTATTAATGCGAATGCACTTAAAAAGGAGAATTACCGTTTTGTTCCGGAGAACGAAAAAGATGCATCAGAGGATTGAAATAATCGGCATACAATATAAATGCATCTGGGTGATTTGCTCGAACTCGATTCAGCTCTTCTTGAAGTAGTTCATTGTGATAATTGGAAAAATCGTTCAACCAACTCAGGCAGCCTGTTGCTGTATCATAATCTTCTTTGTTTGAACTCTTGAAATATGTTAACATCGCTGGCGAGCATCCATCAGGCAATAGACCATTCACCATTATGTTTACCACTCCCAGGTCTATCAATTCCTACATCAGGAGCTCCCCAAAAAAAAAATAAATTAATAAAATCCTACGTCAGGAATATAAATCAATATCATGCACATATTAGCCCTTTAACCATGTAACGTTCGTGAAAGAAAGAATCCCGAGTTAAAGAGTGGCAGCGTTGCAATGTAGCATAAGACCAGAAAAGAATGCCTAAAAGTTTTTTTTTTCCCCAGCAAACAACACTGGAAAGATTCTAGCGCTGAAATGTCATTAGAAAAAGAAATGTGCAAGTCAGAATGCTGCAAAGCCCCGTGAGGAGTTGAAGGTGACAAACCTGACTAAATACTTTTTTTTTTTTTTTTTCTTTTAGTTGTTCCCTTAAGAAAGATAAAAGAAAAGTAGAACTTTGAGCAATAAAAACAAATAGGGAAAAATTCTTACGTTAATGGCAGACCTAGTGGCACTAATAACCAAAGGAACCAAGGATTTTGTCTCCTCCAAGCTTTTTCCTTGCAGAAATGCTTTGCCATAATCGTTGCCACCGAATCCCATAAGAAAGAGTGAGCTTTTGAAAACTTCGCTACAGCCTGCGAATGAATCCCCCATGAGCTATTAACGTTAATTTTCAAAGCCATTAATAATCAGTAACTCGAGAACCTCTCAAATAAACCTTTGGACAGCACACCATCTGAGTCAGCTCAAAAAAATTTTGATACACACTACTATGCATTTCCACTAAAATACTTCAATACCCTGTTTTGAGTTAGATTGGGATTTTATGCAATTTTCATGGTGCAGCTCATGATTCTGATGTCTTGAATTTTAATTTGGATTGACAGGAGTGCTTTTTCAAACGAATTGCATATTTAGACGGTAAATAGTGGAAAATCATGCCATATCAACTTAAAATATGCGTCGTTCTCAATCCCTAAAAATCTTTAAGCCTTTTTTTTTTTTTTTTTCTGTTCTTTGAGGATAATAAAAAAAAGATAAGAATTCTCGTCCAACACGAGTAGCTAGGCTTCGAAACCATTTTTCCGTCTGGACAAGAAATACTTACTTGAGGAATAGCAAAGAGATGGCAGTAGCCCTTTGAACCACCTGAGTTGAGTACTCATAGAGATATTAGCCAAAGTAGAAGAAATTCCTTTTTCTCCATAAAATGGGACGTCAAGTGCTGTAGCTCCTGCAACTGCAAAGTTCAGACCGGCTTCAAACCTTGAGTTGCTTCGATGTTTCGCGCCCATAAGATACGGTGGAACCGGTGGAAGTCCATAGTATTCAGCTGCAAAAGACGACGCATGGATAAGTAAAAGATCACTCCTACTTATGCTAGTTCTTCTAGTACCAAGCCCACAACCCTTAAAAAAAAATAAAAAAGTCCCACAACCCTGGGACGTTTCTACCCCAGTGCCGGACGGCAACAAATATGGCCTGAAAAAAGAACATTTTCAAACTTGGTTATATCCAGCAATGGATAGTTTATGAGTGGGTGAAGCGCAGAGCTACCTATGAAATCGATTATTAGCCGACCATCGGAGCATCGACCTGTTGGGTGATGAAAATAGGTCTCTCCATAAGGAGGTAAGCCGCAGTAGAGTGTTCCGTTGCTCAAATGAAATATAGGCGGGTAAATGGTCGCATAATTTCCAGTGTCAGCCAGTGAATCGCCGAAGGCAAAGATTGACGTGAAACAGCCGGAGGCAGTTTCCAGTGAGGACAATAATATGAGAAAGGTGACTGAAAACGAGATGGTTGTCGGAAGAGCTGAAGACGATGAAGCCATTTCAAATTGTAAATTGTGGTGGCAAGACTTGCAACCTTGGTCTTGTATTTGTTCTGTGCTATTCCTGTTTAGTTTATTTCAAAATTTATGTAGCTTTTCATATATGGCAAAGTAAAATATTTCTCTTTAATGCTCACTTTGCCACATATCACTATCTCACCTACTTATCTTACGAGCTCACAAAGCATGATTCTGGCGGTTGCTTTTCATCAGCGATGACCCTGAAAAGAGGCATTAAATCCTGCGCATCAGATATATGATTCAGTAATCTTTGTTGACAGTAGACATCTGTTCTTCCTATGATTTTATGCATAGATGATTTTGTATACTATGGGGCTCAGAATCAGATGACAAGATGAGGCTTGTTGGTGGTAAATCCGTGCTGTTATATTTTGTTGGAGGTGAAGGGGCGCATTCTATTTTGTGCTGGGAAAAACCAAAAACGCAAATTTAGAAGCAAAACAGGACACCCCTCGGAAGCAGATGTTAGCAAGGCAGTAAGCAAGTCACCAAACGCATATATTGATGTGAAACTGAACCAGCCGGTGGCAGTTTCCAATTGGCAGAGGCTGTCCCAAGTGGGGCATCCAAGATTGTGAGAATCGTGGTGTGCAGAAGAGCTGACGAGGATGAAGCCATGTTAAATATGTGAGCTGTTTTTTTCTGTCTAAAAATGTAAGTAGTGAGGTGTTTCTTGAGTACGCTACAAGCGATACTGCATTGCTGATTTATCGCTTTTTGTTAGAATATAGAAGATTACACGGTGTATCCAAATTTATATGTATATACACTGTATATACATTTATGGAAATTCAGAATTCCAGGACAAATAAGTGCTAACAAAATATATGGTCATCGGTGGGGCAAGAAATTATCAAACTTGTAATTTTCATTTTCATGACAACCTGAAATGGAAAAAAAAAAATTGAGGATAATTTGGGAGATTGAGGGAGATACACAGGATTTTGGAGGTGATGCAAAATAGCAATCACCTTGGTGCTCAATTTGAAGCGAATCAGAAGAAGTAAAACCTCATTAATGAACATGTCATTTTAGCTGACATAACCATTATAGAACTTGAGAAGCAAACACCCAAAAGCGATACTTTTTGCCGCACAACTGAAATATTGCAAATTGCCTACATCATTGCAAAAACAAGAAACATATATGGTTGTAACTACTAATTAGGGGGAGCCTATCGCTTCTGTTCTGAACGTACTTTCGAAGTTCATTTTGCAGCACAAGTGCATGTTGCAACAATTTGGTTCTATCACATATTTTGGCAAATTTACGGAGCGGCAAAGGAACAAACTATGCCCTTTAATGGTAGATTTTTACAAAGTTATCATGCAAACGAGTCCAGGATATTTTCCCCATAAATGGACTTCAAAACATGGTAGTAGAACTTAAGAAACTGGAGGCGATTGGAGGATGCTGTAGACATTATTGTTTTCGATAACAGAAAGAGCAAAATTTTCACACGTCTTTATATGTTGCCCTTTTCAAATGTAACAGGTTACAAAGTTGAAGCCATGGAAGGTTAGTCACAGTTTTACTCGTCAATCACAGGGTGTTCTTATGTTTTGAACGTATAATACCAAACGAAGAAAAATATATAAAGAGAGGAATTTACTTGGGTAACAAGAAGGGACAAATTTTCCTATTAAAGTTCACTGATGACGATAACAACAGCAGGTCAATTCTTCCCTGCAAGACTTGGAAAGGAAGAAAAATAAATGATTTACTTAGTCGAACAGAACTAGGAGAAGAAAAAGAAAAATATTCCAGCTGCCACAGAATTAGGGGTGTCAACGGGTTGGATTCGGATTAGAATTGAAAATTGCGGACCTAGACCCTTTTTATTTAGTAGACTCGGACCCAACTCGTATAACTTACGGGTCTTGATTTTAGAGTTCCGAAATTGGATCCGACGCGTCCCGAGTCAGATTCAAGTCTATTCGGAAAGAAAATGTCCAAACTTAAACATTCTAAAATTAATCACAAATTCAATCTCCAAATTTAAACAAATCAAATTACAAAGCTAATAAATCACAAATAACTCGCAATAGTCAATCTAAAACTAACCACAAATCAATCTACAAAGTCATTACTAAATTGTTAATTTGGTAAAGGAATGTATTTAGAAATATTTATATTTTAAAATTATTAATATATTGTTCGAATACGGGTCGAAATCCTATATTCCGTATCCTACCCTTTTTTGTTAGAATAAACGGGTATAGGTCCGAGTTCGGATCCAGGTATCGAAATTATATTTTAATCCAAACCCAGAAAAATTGATCGAATACGGGTCGGGTCTGGATCCAAACTCGACCCGTTGACACCCTTACATAGGATTAACAGAAGGAAACGAAAAAAACAATGATTCGTCCCATATTTTTGACAAAATCTCATAGGCCAAGTCACTTTACTTGATTTCATTGATCTCCAAGTGTTTTTCTTCTCTTGTTTGGATTGCAATTTTTTCGAGGTTTTGTAGAAAATGTATTATAGCAATTTGATATAAGTGAGGTAAAAAGATTATTGGAAAATATGTTCACGAAAAACGTAAAAAATTTTTGATGAAAAAGGGCAACTCATATAATTTCCTTCAAATTCATCGTTAATATACTCCATATCAGGAATTTATTGATGTCACAATCAGCCACCTTTTTTTTATATCCAAAAAAAAAAAATCATCAAATTGGTTTTCACTCCTCTCAAGTTCATAATTTATAGGTTGTTCCAATGACTAAACGCCCAAAAGTTTGAGCTTAGAATAAGGGCTTGAGGGTCTTTTGTTACACGTCTTCATGTTACACTATGTTACACATCTTTTAGAATAAGGGCTTGTCTTGTCTGACACTTTTACATGTAGTACCTGTATAAGCCAAGAATGTTGTAATTCTAGGGATATAGAAAACGAAATTCGAACCAATCGTCGTGATACGATATGTTGGATTGGGGTAATGTAAAAATTTCTTATAAACATGCCAACGTTGGTTTGGAAAGATATATGAATATTGATGTATAGGGGTCTATATAGTTTTAAACAATCTATGTGAGGTAGTTATGTGAACCTCAATAACATTAGTTTTTCAAAATTTTTTAAATTCATAATTGAATCTTTTTTTTTTTTTTTGGGAAAGATATAAATTTCTCAACAGACCTACACACTTCCTAGTAAAAATTTAAAAAGAAAAACTAGGTACATTTTGATTGCGGGTTTTGATTTCGGAACCCAAAATCAGCCCAGTCATTTTGGTCGAGGAATTTTCCCTCCTTACGGTGGGCTATCTAGGCCAAGTTTGCGGTAGATCCCAATTGATTGACCAATGCATGGGTCAGGCTAAAACACAAAACATACATACCAAGATAGCCCAATTACAAACCCACTAAACGGCTATTGGGCAACAAGAGGATTCAACGGATTTCGCAAGTAAGATTATCCTTGGCAATTTAGCTACCCATTATAGCTCCTCCAACAAATGCAGGAAACTATTCGCTGGAAAAAACGAAGAATGTTTGATACAAATCAAACAATTGTAATGGGAGCAGAATGACCAGAAAACTCGATCTCAATCATCATCGGGAGCAAAAGAAGCTGATGGAAGTTGAAGACCTCCTTGAATGCTTACCTATCATATCATAAAATTTTGACATAATCTGCGAGGCCAACCATCTGCTGCATTTCATTGATTTCATCTCCTAAATAAATTGAGAGCAAAGTCTTTAGTGTTTCCGGTTCGATTTCCTGTATTAATTGTTTTACGTAAAAAAACATTATATTGTTGGCATATTAAATCAAGACTCAAAAATAGAAATTTGAATATTATTGTTTAGCAGTTTTTCAATCAAGTTAAGGTTTTAAAAATTCCATTTTTTTTTTACTTTTTAAAAAAAGTGTAAGTCGGAGATTTCGAATTCGAGAATTTTGACTTACATTCCCTTTTCTCGTATCACTCAACTCATCCCTTCCCCCCATTAATAATTCTAATTGAGTCAATAGTAATTTTATTATTTAGAAGGGATAATTTCAAAAACCTCCCTTGAGGTTTCTGACAATTTCACTCGACTCCCCTTAGATTTAAAAAATTACACTTATCTCCCTTGACATAGTAAAATACCTATAATGCCCTCCACTTGGTAGACAATTTTAAATTTACGGCAATAAATTTACAAAATCCAAAAAAATCCAATTTTTTGTCTCTTATTTATTTTCACTCCTCTCTTTTCTAATTAATATAACATCTTTTTATTATTTTCAATTTTGTGGATATTAGCAAATTGAAATTACAAAATCAATAGAAAGAGTAGATTATGTGTCAAATTAGAAGGAAATAAAGAGAAAGAGTAGATTATGTGTCAAATTAGAAGGAAATAAAGAGACTCACAATGATACAAAAATAAATAATGAAATTGATGAAATTAGAAGAACTAAAGATGTAGAATTTGTCATATTTTGTTTGTTCTCAAGAAAATCTTTTATAAAATGTCAATAATTACATAAGAATTTCTTTCATTGGATTAGAAATTTTTTATTATGATTTTATTATGGAAAGAGAATTTATTCTCTACTTTTGAGGTATTAATATTTTTAATGCCATAGGAGGGTTATAATGGCAGTTCTAGGTCAGGCTAGCTTGTATTGAAAAGGTATTTGAGCATTGACATTTAATTTTGGGGTACAACTGGTTGTCAATGGGGTTTGTGTGTGTATTTTTTTCTTTTTTCTTTTTTGGCATGACAAGCATTGATACTGTATATGCAATTTGGAAATTTTTAATTGGTTATTTGGTTTTAAAACTTATGTTTGGATGATTGTTAGGGATTAGACTTGTTGATTTATGTAAAGTATGAAAAAAAATGATTGAGTATACTATATTTTTTTTCTTAGTTTTGTACAAAAGAGCAATTTAGGATTTTTGTAAGAAAATCTATCTTATTGAACCTACATTGTTACTAAACATTAAAAGTAGGGGAGGTATATGTAATTTTTAAAATCTAAGGGAAGTTCTCTATAATTGTTAAAAACCTCAAGGGAAGTGTGTTTCCGTATCACTCAACACATCTAAGTTTCATACATCTAAAGATGTATCCATAGAAGTATAGACCTATCTATTGTATGAAATCACATTTTCATACATCCAAGGTTTTATTTTAAATTTTTATAGGGACAGTGCTTTTTTTTTTTTTGGGTGTTTGGTACAAATAGGGATAGAGCTGGTTAACATTAAATACAATACAGAAGGAATGCTCGACTTCTTGTTCGTTAATCTGCATAACTCCGACGAAATTGAACTATATTCTCTGCGTCGATCAAGTTTAGGAACTTAAGTTTCAATTAGCTACACGAGTTGAATCCCATACATCACAAAGCAGATTAATTCCGCAAAATCTTTGAAGCAATCTGTAATTCCAAATTGTAGAAGGTAAAAGATGAAATCAAATGCAGTAGTAGCTCATAATTGGCTAGTCATAGCTGACGCAAATCCGAAATCCTTCTTCATGGACGTGCACAAAGTATTGATTGTAGGAGTAGTACAAGGCCCCTCAAGTAAACCTTTGGCCATAAATCTATATGCGGCTTCTGTAAGGTGAATGCCATCCCAACTGATATATAGAGAAGGCCGAGCACAAGCAGTAGACGCTGGTTCTCCACATTGCGCTGTAAAATTATAATTGTAAGGGGGACCTCCATCTCCGCAACAGGCCATAAGCGATCTTCCTCCGAAACCTGAAAAAGGGGCGGTCAGTGATTTGAGTCTCCTACATACAACTATCACGATATCAACTTACCGTAATCAGAATGATGATGAAGATGACAATTATACGAATAATACAAGGAAAAATCACATGCCTAGATGTCGTTGTTTCGTACTTTAATTGGATTCTCAGTTTGGAATTGAAACAGTGCTATATATCTACATCTGAAAGAGATCAAACAGAGTATCTAGGAATTTCATTTTGGCTGGTGATTTCTTTAATTGGTTTCTCCTTTGGACGGTGAAAATGTTGTTTCCAAAATCATTGAGATACATTTCCTTGAGGTATCAATTTGGGTGCCAAAAGAGCCCGTGGTCCCGATTTTGACCAAATTGATCCGCCTTTGTTTAACAAGCAATTTGCAACATCAGTTGCATTAAACCAGCAATAATGGAGTTGAGAAGGTACTTAGGGTTTAAACTGAATGTCTTTAAAGATATTTTCAGTGTAAATGACCCAAAACACTCTGGATTAATCCTTCTATATATATATATATATATTATTAGTGTAGAAATTTTCCAACATTAATAAGTATGGATGCATCCTTGTGTGAAAGACCTTCTACACTAGTGTCAACTAAACTTTGCCACGTTAACACCAAGTAGATAGATATGATATAAGGAACCTTTGGGGCAAATGAAAGAAGTTTTGACACAATTTTATCAGAAAAGCTCAAGTAATTATTGGTCTACCTTAACGCTGTCTATTAATGCGAATGCACTTAAAAAGGAGAATTACCGTTTTGTTCCGGAGAACGAAAAAGCTGCATCAGAGGATTGAAATAATCGGCATACAATATAAATGCATCTGGGTGATTTGCTCGAACTCGATTCAGCTCTTCTTGAAGTAGTTCATTGTGATAATTGGAAAAATCGTTCAACCAACTCAGGCAGCCTGTTGCTGTATCATAATCTTCTTTGTTTGAACTCTTGAAATATGTTAACATCGCTGGCGAGCATCCATCAGGCAATAGACCATTCACCATTATGTTTACCACTCCCAGGTCTATCAATTCCTACATCAGGAGCTCCCCAAAAAAAAAATAAATTAATAAAATCCTACGTCAGGAATATAAATCAATATCATGCACATATTAGCCCTTTAACCATGTAACGTTCGTGAAAGAAAGAATCCCGAGTTAAAGAGTGGCAGCGTTGCAATGTAGCATAAGACCAGAAAAGAATGCCTAAAAGTTTTTTTTTTCCCCAGCAAACAACACTGGAAAGATTCTAGCGCTGAAATGTCATTAGAAAAAGAAATGTGCAAGTCAGAATGCTGCAAAGCCCCGTGAGGAGTTGAAGGTGACAAACCTGACTAAATACTTTTTTTTTTTTTTTTTTTTTTTTCTTTTAGTTGTTCCCTTAAGAAAGAAAAAAGAAAAGTAGAACTTTGAGCAATAAAAACAAATAGGGAAAAATTCTTACGTTAATGGCAGACCTAGTGGCACTAATAACCAAAGGAACCAAGGATTTTGTCTCCTCCAAGCTTTTTCCTTGCAGAAATGCTTTGCCATAATCGTTGCCACCGAATCCCATAAGAAAGAGTGAGCTTTTGAAAACTTCGCTACAGCCTGCGAATGAATCCCCCATGAGCTATTAACGTTAATTTTCAAAGCCATTAATGATCAGTAACTCGAGAACCTCTCAAATAAACCTTTGGACAGCACACCAACTGAGTCAGCTCAAAAAAATTTTGATACACACTACTATGCATTTCCACTAAAATACTTCAATACCCTGTTTTGAGTTAGATTGGGATTTTATGCAATCTTCATGGTGCAACTCATGATTCTGATGTCTTGATTTTTAATTTGGATCGATAGGAATGCTGGTGGGACATAGCTTTAAATCAATACGCCATAATTTATATCTACAGTTAATACATTAATATCTACAGTTATTTTATTAGTGTTTATATCTATTGTATTTGTGAAGATGCATATATATATATATACATATTGGAAACGAACAATCCAAGATACACATACCAATTAAGCTTGAGGGTGGCAATTGTCCCCATAGAAGTTCGATAATTATTTGTTTGACTTAGAAATTTTTGAAAGTTTTTATATTCGTACCATTTTTGCCAACCTCTATCTACTCCACCCCTAAATTTTGGAAACTACTCTCGTCGCTAGCTTAAGATGTGTTCGACCATTTCAAATTAAAAGCAGCTGTCACCAAAAGTATGGCGAATATGAATTATGATGTTCATAATAAATTTGAGCAAACAAAACAAATTTATTCAATGTATGACATATACGTCTCTACTAATGGGGTCTTAAATCTATCGCTAAATATATTAGTGAGACTATGATTTATGCATTTGTAAGTTTATATATACTCTCCAATTTTGTTTTCTTTTTAACCACGACTTCATCATTGGTTATTGGACAGAATCACCGGGGTCACGTTGCCAGCAGAGTTTGTGTTTATAAGAAATTGAAGACCATGAGGTCTTCTTCCAAATACACTTTTAATTTGGAAGTTAGGTTTAAACTCGTATTTTGTACATGGGCTGCCCTTACTATAGACTCTTCTCTCTTCCCTTCTTATTTTCGGCATAACTTGGGGGTGCAAGATGGAGAATGGAATTTTAAAATGTTTGGGGACCAAAATATCATTTATTTGACTCCGTGGGGGAAGTTTTGCCCAAAATTTGGGATGAAAAGGGAGGGTAAAATGAGGTTTCTTTATAAACATCATGGACTACTACAGCAGTTTTGAGTATTTTGGCTTATAAGCACGTCCGGGAAAAGAAAAACAAAAGAACAACTCATGATTTTTCAGTGAGAGATGTTATATCAGCCGTGTGCCTTTTCTTTTTTCTTTTTTTTCCCTAAAGGAAGTGTCAATGTCAAGTTATTTAGAAAAAAATCTCTAGGTTTTTTGTGCTATTTGGAAGGGAAAATTAGCAATTTGATCCCTTTTATTTAGTTTTTTTTTTAACCTCTCACCTCTCCCTATATATACTTTTTGGACTTTCAATCATCAAATCTAAAATTTGAACTGTGAACCTAACAATTAAAAGAATTCTAAGAGATCTCTGTCTCGATCATTGGGTCAAGGAAATTTTTTGTGGAGAATACCCGACCCGAAATTCAGGGGAATTAAAGGAACATACTAGTCATGTTTATAACACGAAATTGGTCAATCTCCCCTAGCACGTTGAACCTAGTTCAACTTGCGGGGTCATATTTCCCTCTAAACTGATTCTTTGGATTAATGCATATCTCTCTCTTTTTTTTTTCTTTTTTAGTAAAGATTAATGCATATCTTGGAATAGAAAAAAATACAGTATGTGGCTGTTGATGTCTAATGTGTCATGTCATACAACCCACTATAGGAAAGCATAGGTATTAATGGTGGACACCGAACGTATTACATGCCATATGCAGACATAAATTTGAGCAGAAAATATCCGACACATGTTGCACATGTTTCCTTTATTTATTTATTTATTTTTTGACTCTTCAACCCATGAGCTTATTGATTTGGCATAGTAGTCCTAAATATTTTTTTTTTAAAAAAAAATTAATAACAAAATAAAGAAACACCTGATCTCAAGCTCTGGCTTTTTCAAACGAATTGCATATTTAGATGGTAAACATTGGAAAATCATGCCATATCAACTTAAAATATGCGTCGTTCTCAATCCCTAAACATCTTTAAGCCTTTTTTTTTTTTTCTGTTCTTTGAGGATAATAAAAAAAAGATAAGAATTCTCGTCCAACACGAGTAGCTAGGCTTTGAAACCATTTTTCCGTCTGGACAAGAAATACTTACTTGAGGAATAGCAAAGAGATGGCAGTAGCCCTTTGAACCACCTGAGTTGAGTACTCATAGAGATATTAGCCAAAGTAGAAGAAATTCCTTTTTCTCCATAAAATGGGACGTCAAGTGCTGTAGCTCCTGCAACTGCAAAGTTCAGACCGGCTTCAAACCTTGAGTTGCTTCGATGTTTCGCGCCCATAAGATACGGTGGAACCGGTGGAAGTCCATAGTATTCAGCTGCAAAAGACGACGCATGGATAAGTAAAAGATCACTCCTACTTATGCTAGTTCTTCTAGTACCAAGCCCACAACCCTTAAAAAAAAATAAAAAAGTCCCACAACCCTGGGACGTTTCTACCCCAGTGCCGGACGGCAACAAATATGGCCTGAAAAAAGAACATTTTCAAACTTGGTTATATCCAGCAATGGATAGTTTATGAGTGGGTGAAGCGCAGAGCTACCTATGAAATCGATTATTAGCCGACCATCGGAGCATCGACCTGTTGGGTGATGAAAATAGGTCTCTCCATAAGGAGGTAAGCCGCAGTAGAGTGTTCCGTTGCTCAAATGAAATATAGGCGGGTAAATGGTCGCATAATTTCCAGTGTCAGCCAGTGAATCGCCGAAGGCAAAGATTGACGTGAAACAGCCGGAGGCAGTTTCCAGTGAGGACAATAATATGAGAAAGGTGACTGAAAACGAGATGGTTGTCGGAAGAGCTGAAGACGATGAAGCCATTTCAAATTGTAAATTGTGGTGGCAAGACTTGCAACCTTGGTCTTGTATTTGTTCTGTGCTATTCCTGTTTAGTTTATTTCAAAATTTATGTAGCTTTTCATATATGGCAAAGTAAAATATTTCTCTTTAATGCTCACTTTGCCACATATCACTATCTCACCTACTTATCTTACGAGCTCACAAAGCATGATTCTGGCGGTTGCTTTTCATCAGCGATGACCCTGAAAAGAGGCATTAAATCCTGCGCATCAGATATATGATTCAGTAATCTTTGTTGACAGTAGACATCTGTTCTTCCTATGATTTTATGCATAGATGATTTTGTATACTATGGGGCTCAGAATCAGATGACAAGATGAGGGGTAAATCCGTGCTGTTATGTATTTATCTTGCGTGTGCCTGCGACATTGCTCACCTTAGCTTGGAGTCAACCTCCTCTTCTCTTAAACCTTTTTAGTATAAAAAAAAAATAATAAGGATAATAATAATAATAATTTGCCTTTCCCGTGCACTGCTTTTATTATCACGTTATATTTTGTTGGAGGTGAAGGGGCGCATTCTATTTTGTGCTGGGAAAAACCAAAAACGCAAATTTAGAAGCACAACAGGACACCCCTCGGAAGCAGATGTTAGCAAGGCAGCAAGCAAGTCACCAAACGCATACATTGATGTGAAACTGAAACAGCCGGTGGCAGTTTCCAATTGGCAGAGGCTGTCCCAAGTGGGGCATCCAAGATTGTGAGAATCGTGGTGTACAGAAGAGCTGACGAGGATGAAGCCATGTTAAATTGTGGTGTACGCAAAACTGCCTGACCCACAGCCTTATTTCCTGCTCAGTGGCACTTGCGGGGAAATTTCCGTCTTTGTTTATAGTCAGAACTAGGGATGGCAATGGGGCGGGGTGGGGCCGGGGATCCTTCCCCATCCCCGCCCCGTTGTCAAATAACTCCCCCCTCCCCCGCCCCGTTTCCCCGCGGTTCCCGCGGTCCCCCGCGAGAAATGGATAACCTTCTACAATTCATAATCTTCAGCTTAGCCGTAAATGAAGAACTAAGATGTGAAAAATCAAAAAAAGAAAATATCACCTATGAAATAATGAGGGGAATTAACTGAACCAACAAAGGACGAGCAAACTGAAGAGGCACAGAGCATTGCAGTTTTGGGTAGACAATACAGATTCTCATTTTGCAAACACATCAAGAACTTACCTCAGAGATTACCAATAAAGCAATCATAGAAAACTCTCTAATAGCCCAAAAGTTTTAAGACTTTAGTCCATCAATCAGCTTAAGAAAACCCCTGCATACAGAAAACACTACTCTTATCAAGATGCTCCAAAACGTCTGCTAACACATTCATAGGCCATAATTCCTAAAAAGGAAAATGGAGGTACAGTCATACCGTATCTTTCATGTTTTACGATATATGTGAAACAAGATATAGATTTTTAATCTGAATAAAGCCTTAACTGATACCTCCATTTCATTCACGCATTTTCACAAACAGATTACAAGCACACACAAAAAGTTTCATCCTCTTTCAACTACGAGATTGAAGTGGACCATAAAATTTCCAACGCAACCAAAATTTCAGTCATCTAAGAACGTAAATGCAAGCAAATTAGCAGGAGAGGGGAAAAATAAAAGAGAGAGAGAGAGCATGGATTTCATTTAGTACCAGTTGAAGTTTGAAAGGAGGGGAAAAATGAATTTAGAGATTTCGAGTGATTGAGACTGATTACTGATTAGAATTGAGGGGAATGGGACTATGGGAGGCGACGGCGGTGGCTGGCTGGCTGCGATTCTGCAAAGGAGGAAATTGAGGAACTAAGGGGGAAATGGGAATGGCCGAATGGGGGATAATTAGATTTAGGGGTTTTGTACTTTTGTGTATTTAATATTTATATGTGTATATATATATATATATATATATATATATTTTGTGCGGGGGACGGGACGGGACGGGGGTAAATATTTTGCCCCCGCCCCGCCCGGCCCCATACCCCGCCCCATTTGTACCCCGCGGGGCGGGTGCCCGCCATCCCTAGTCAGAACTTGCACGGACCCGTCCATGTCCCCAGTCCCCACACATAGGCCTTGTGGTATCTAAGTAGCCACGTCGTGTTTTGTCTTGTTAATGGGCAATAGTCGGTCGTTGATGGGTTAACATCGCCTATATATTCTCTCAAAATAGTCTTTTTTTTTTTCTTTTTCAAAATAGTCAAGGCAAGATTTTGATGCAGCAACTGTTCCTCGCCGCCCGCCGTTGCTCATTCCCCTCACCACTCTCAGTTTCAGCTACAATTGACACCATAGCTTCATTGCCTGTGGCTTTCATGTGGCCGAGGCACATTGCGCCACCTACTCTTCAATCATTGTCAAGTCTGTTTGCCCATCCTTGTCAAGTCTGTTTGCCCATCCTTGTCTTCGGTTTCTGGTCCCTAGAAATCAAGATGTAATTAAATCGAGTCGAGTTCGAATTATTATCAAGTCTAAGACTTTTGCCCACTCTTATCTTCTGTTCCTGGTCCCTAGGAGTTAGGATGTAATTAAGTCGAGTTGAACTCAAATATCGTTATATTCGAACTCAACTCGACAATAGAGTAGTATTGTTCGAGTTCTAATAAGTAGCAGAAATGGAGTTTGAACTCGAACTTGAAAAATTATTCGAAAATTCAAGATCGACTCGATTATACTCAATTTTTTTACAAGTATATGATCGAGGACTCGAGTTCAAGATTCTTGTCCACTTCCAAAATTGCAGAATATAACTCTTCATGTAAAATAGATTGATGCAAGCCCAATTTCTCAATTGAAACAAGTTGGAACATTTGCAATTAATCATAAGAAAGTTCCACGTCCTATTATGCAAAAATGGAAATTAGGAAAAAAAATAATAGTTGGACAAAGTAGAAGTTATAAATTGAGCCTGTCTGATCAATAGTCACTGATGATTACATTAACATTTAACAACGAAGTAGCTAGCATCAAAATAAGAGCCCAAAACAAGAGTAATTTATTACTGCAACAGCCTACAATTTGCAAGTCTTATACAAGACAATATCTTAGTACCAAGTCAACACCAAAACAAATTCAAGGACGTCAGTGGCAATAAACCTCCCAAAACAAAGAGTAATTTACGACTTCATCAGCAACCTACAACTCGCAAGTCTACACAAGACAATATCTTAACACCAAGCTAGCACCAAAACAAATTCATAGATGAAGCAACAAATGAGTAAAAACAAAGGCAGCAGCAAAAAATGCTCCCATAAAGTGGCCATCCTTAAATATTTTTTCAACTGAAAGCCACATATTAAAACAAAATTGAATGACTAAACAAGTAGAAATTTAGATATGATAGACCTGAATCACCTAACTACGCTTTGTCCAAACCATAGCTATTAAATCCGGTGGAGGGACCATGTCAATGGGGTCACTCGGTGGGTATTAATTTAATATTTATAAATATAAAATAGTAATTTTAATATATATATATATAAATACCTAATGGAGTAGTCTTAGATACTAATTATTATCCTTAGAAAGATATAGAATGAATATATGGATATTAATAGAACATTTAATTTCATTTTTATTAAACTTTTACATAAATAAATAATATAGTCAAATATAAAACAAAATTGTGATTTATTTGAAGAAATGTAGCATTATTTAAAAAATAACACGTTTCTTAACTACCTTTTAAAGACACATGCTCAAAGCAAACGGGCTCCAAAGTTGCAGCCTGATCCGCTTGTACCTTCCATGTTGCTTTGCAGCAAGAAGAAAATTCCGCTTAGTTAAAGCCAAAAACAAAATTTGAAGAGGGAATAAATTTCAAACAAAAGCAGAAAAGCAAGAGAAATTCAGCAACAAAAAAAAAATACATAATTTGGTGGCGTCGCCTCAACCAGTTTCATTCTTGGATTAGCGAACATTTACTCTGACAAAACGTCTTAGACAGCGCTACCTTCAACACTTGGGGAAACTATTCTCTTGGTTAATTATAAAGTGATGAGTTCGAAGCAAGCCAGTTGGCTAGTGTTTATACATGCTGATACGGTAACTGGTAAATAATTTCACTAGACAAGAAATTATTTCTTTCCAAGTCGAGTCTTCCACCTATTTGTAGTAGTTAAATGGTCAGGTTTTCAAGGAGTTGTTTAAGTGAAGTAATTATAACTCAAACCGGCCCATATTCTTGATAATCTTGTCACAAGGATTACCAAGCTGGCTGTCGTTTCCTTTACTCGGTGGTAGAGTCAGGACCTAGGCTCAGTGAGAGCAAGATTGTATACTTAAAATGAAATACAAAAAATTCTTCTGTTGTGCAGTTTTTGTTCTACTTTCTACAATTTTTCTCATTCAAGTAGTAATTACATGTTCTCACTGATAAAAATGCTAGTCCGTTTTCTATTGGGATCCCTTGAAAATGTTGTGGTGACAAACTCCAAGAAGCAAGGTGGGATGACAGATAATGGCGGAAATGAGGTGGTTGATGTCCAGATGCTGAAAAAGGTTTAACGTTAGAAATTTTTTGGGTGGCAACGGAGCAGCCAAGTACTGGCATGAAAAACGTCTCCTTAAGCTGCCATTCTCTGGACGGAGATGAAAAGGGTTGCTGTGATCAGCTACAAGGAAAATTGGGTTGATGATGAGGATGATGACTTCATGGCAGCAAAAGCAGCTGTTTTAGGTGAAGAACATCGGTGGTTTTTGGTGAAGCTGCATAGGAGTTGTTGACTAAGAACAACATTGACAAAGGATTTTTGTGGGTGGTCTGCCTTTGATTCCCATGTTGGATAGCCAAAACACGGTGAAATTGTTTTTGTGGGGTTGGGGAGAGTCTTGCTGCAGATTCTACAGTTATAGCATGTTCATTATGCTTTGCTAGTGATTTCTTCTTTTGATTGTACGGCCTATTCTGGTATATAATCGGAGTTTTATTGTCATTATTTTAGAGCTTCTAGTTCATTAATTTACTATTTTATTGTGCAGCTTCTTCGTCCTTTTCTAATCCATCCATGTAGTCTGTTTATAGTCTCGGATTTTAGAAAAGAAAAAGAGAATTTTCTTCATGGAGATGCATAGAAGGAATTTGCTTCTTTGGGTGTTTGATGCAAAAATATCCTCGATTCTGGATTGGTAATTGGTTTCCTCGTAGAGTGGTACCATATGCCTATTTGCTTTTTCTTTGGTTACTTAATTTGGTCCTTGAGCAATTTTTGTATGTTCAGCTGATATTGTGATTAAATTCCACTGCCATGCTCAACTAGAAAGTCCGTACCTCCTCCTTTTAAGTGATAATTAAAAAAAAAAAAAATCATCACTACTTTCAGTGCTTCTTCTCCTTTTTTTTTCGGGTTTTCAAAGAGGAATTGCAAAATAAGCTTTCAAAGGAGAAGGCAAATTTTTTTGGTGAAGCTGCATCAGAAATGTTAAAAAAAGGTGAAAACGTGCAACATGATAAATTTTAGGGTAAAATTCAGAATAGAAGAGAAAATACGAGTAAGAGAATTGGCGAGTGAGTATCTCAAAAAAAAATTTAGAAGATAAAGAAATAAAAAGATCATTAACACAAGTGCGTAAAATGGCTAAATGAGGCTACTCTTGCTTATCAAGTATCTGTGAACTCGGGAAAAACTCTAGAATCATTCTTTATTGCTTTTCAAAGGGAAAAAAATCTCCAAAAAACTGGGGGCGAAAGATAAGAGACTTGGCTAGTAAATTTCTCCAAAAAAAAAAAAAAGAATTAGCAAGTGAAAAAAATACAAAGATATGATAATTAATCGATTCTATAAAAGAAGAGAAGCTTTTAAATAAGGAAGGGAAATTTGCCAAATTGGTCCCTAACATTTGCCAAAAAAACTTTTTTAGTCCCTATCATTTAAAATCAGCCAGAATTGTCTCTAACATTTAAATTATGATCCATTTTTGTCCTAATGCTCGTATTTGCTCATTTCTTTGACTGAAAATAGCACGTCTCTCTCACGTGGGCATATTTTCAAGGTAAAATCGAAAAATACACTTCATTTTCAGTTGAGTAAAGCCATCTTTCCTTCATATTTTCGCATTTGTGTCCTAATTGTCTCACTGAAAGAACGAAATTGAAGAGAAAAAACGTAGCTACAACTGGATGGCTGTGTAATGGAGGAAGAGAATAGCAAGAAAATGTGAAGAAGATGCTATTTTCAGTCGAAAAAATGAGTAAATACGAGTATTATGACCAAAATGGAGCAAAATTTAAATGTTAGGAACAATTCTGACTGATTTTAAATGTTAAGGACTAAAAAAGTTTTTTTGACATATGTTAGGGACCAATTTGACAAATTTCCCAATAAGGAATGCTGTTGGAGAATTTTAATAAGAAGATAAAGAAATTAATGATCATTGATACAAGTGCATAAAAAGGTTTATGGAATAAGGAATATAGTCTAAAAGGAAAAAAAGAAAAAGAAAAAAGAAGCAGTCACATTACAAGCTTGATGAGTTATATATGTTTAGCCATATCCAAAACAATATGAGAATAACTTCCACATTCCATTTTTAACTATCTAGGCATAGAGCATCTTTGCTTACGGTATACTATTAATTTTTCTGATAATGATTTTGTGCAACTTAATTGACTCGGATTGCATACGCAACCCGTATTTGGAATGAAAATATTCAAACAGGTAGGACTGAAACTAATATGCATGTCACAGGATCCAATTGTTCGTTAAGGCAACTAATTACTGAATTCTGATAAACAATTTCCTTTTTCACAAATGATCTCCTTAAATCAGATATATTGAATGAAACAACTATTTTATGGATAATGCTGGTATGCTGGATAGGATAATGGCGGCAGCATTTTCTTGCTGCCGTAAAAAGCAATTGTACATTTGCTGTTCTTTGGTGCTACCAAAGCAACAGCTGTGATTAAATTCATCTTCCCCCCTCCCCTTTGTTCAATCCTAGCTGTCCTACGTGTCCATAAATATCACCTGGAACTAGGAATTTAGCGACTGAAAGTTTCAAGCAATCAGAAAAAGCAACGCAGAATCTGCGAACTGAAAATGGAGGATTTTGGCGTTAATCAAGTAGGTGAAGAGGATGCTGAACGTCCCTTCAATCGCTTACCAGATGGGCTAATTCTGTTCCACATTTTTGATAAAATCCCAGAAGCCCAGTTCCTTTTCTGTTGTTCAATGGTCTCTAAGCGTTTTTCAGGTCTTGTTTTCCAATCCAAGACTGTTTCCGTCAAAATCCCACTTCAGATTCCCGACCAGCAGTGGACCGATCCAACAGACCGTGTCATTCCTGCAGATTATGTGCTGAACCTTGCTACCGAATTTCTTGTGAAATTCACTTCCGTGGAATCCCTCCGCATTGAATTCCACTGTCCTGGAGGCGGTGGGAGGAGCTCCGACGTCTGCTCCAGTACTTGTAATGAGCCGCTCGTTAAGTGGAAGATCGACTTGGGATCTGCTAGCTTTATCATGCTGTTTGCAGAGAGTCTTAACAATGACGATGTTGTTGTTGAAGAAGTTGACGATAGAATCGGAGATGAGGAATTAGACGTCATTAGGGGATGCGTCTTCAATCATCTCAACGATGCATCCTTGAGGTTGGCACTGATGAAAACGTTGATTCACTTGTTACCAGAATCCCTACGAAATGTTGAGGTCAAAGACTCAAAGAAGCAAGGTGGGCTTGTTAGTTTTGATGGGAGTGAGGTGATTGACGTAAAGATGATCAAATGATGTAAGATTAGAGATTTATTGGCTGAAAGGGGAGCTGTTAAATACTGGCATAAATCACTTGTTAAATTGCCGTTGTCTGGATCTGTGATGAAGGGGGTTTGTGTTATACGGTACAGAGAAATGTGGGATGATGGCGAATGTGATGATCTGTTGGCAGCCAGCGCAGCTTTTCAAGTTACGGACATTGGGCACGTCGTTTACAACTGTTCCATCATTTTTCTCGGTTGCCCCTAGCTTATCACTTTCCTGTCCTATGTCTTTCGATGTTATTTTACCATCTGCTATTTTTCGGAGCTGTGGATGAATGAATGTTGGCAATTATTTTGAAGAACTTAACACAAGGCAAGGGTCGAAGTTGTTTGAACTTTGAAGGACGCCCACGTTATCTATCATTGCGTTGGAAAAGTCAGACAAGAGTTGCCTTTGACCGCTGGAAGAAAAATGTAGGTCCCATCTCCTCTGCAATTCTTGGTCGTTCATTCGCGACAGAGGATTTTACTTGGCGTTGGTTATCTAAACACTACTAATATTAAAGGAAAGGTGCCCTGGAATATCGGCCACAGAGAATTCACTTTAGAATTAAACTTATTGTATCCCAGAGAATTTCAAAAGGGAATAATAAGACAAAACAAAAGCTAGAAAAACAAGACGAGAGCACGAGCTCTCGATTTCAAGAGAGAAAAACAATTGAAATTTAAAAAAAAAAACTTGCATGATAAACATGTTTTCTCACTGCATAATTGTTACATAAATTGTTTTTATTATTTTACATATATTATATCAAAAAAAGTGCTATAGTACTATTATCTAGAATAGTTTTCTGAATAATCTTTAATCCAAGTAAAACTTAACATTTAATGATTTTAAAGAATTAAAAAAAAAAAAGAAAAGAAGAAATAGGGCGATTCAATATCCTTCCATGCTTCCATAGATGAGCTATAGAAAATTATTTTATTTTATTTGTGTAAACCCCTCATGCAACTACAGATATTTTCTAGGAAAAAAGAAATTTTTGTACAAGCTTTGTATTACTTGTACTTTTCCTTTTTATATCCTAATTAACCACCCATTATGTAATTTACAATTTATATGCATGTACTCACACTTATTTCCTCTCTTACATTTGTTTAGAAAGTCATTTTTCTCAAAAAAAATTTTATATTTACTGTAAACACATTTTTCAATTACTTTTTTCCCTCACATATATCAAATCGCAATAGTGCATTTTTTTACAAAAACTTCAAAAAATTGCAATCCAAACAAAATAAATCAACCTCTGAAGATAGACTCATTTTCTATTAAATCTTCTTGTTCTTTCATTGTTTAATTTCCCAAACACGACAGTAGCTAAAACTTGTATCCAAAGAAAGAAGAGGGTGAATGCACGGCTTGAAAGAAGAGGGTGAATGCACGGCTTAAAAGCAGAGACAATAACCAATTTGGATTTTGATTTGTTGGCGAAAATTTTTACGTCTTTTTGAACATAATTTTTCAATCACTTTTTTATCTCACATACATCAAATATTAAGTACAGCTTTTTTTTTTTTACAAAAAATCTCTTAAAATAACAATACACAGGTTCCATTTCTGCAACTACAAATGATAAACCATCAATTTAGACACTAATCTGAAATCCGCATCCCCGTTAATTTCACCGGTGTCAATTGGAATTGGAATAGTATACACCCCTAACACCATATCCGCAAGAGGAAGACCAGTGGTTGCTTTCTCCTACCTCTACAGGCCATACTTAGTGCTTACTTCTTTTTTTTTTTTGCGACCGATAGGCCCTAACATTAATTCTTTGCTAATGAAAAGGACTTAAAAGAGATCAAGGAAAATACTTGGAGGGGATACTGATACTAAATCGCCTAAACCAGTGTATTTCTATGCTATGGAGGGAGGACCTGAAGAACTCAAGGAAAAATTGGAGGGGACTTAACTGCCTACCGGCCTAAACGAGTGTACAACACACTCGTCTGAAAGCCACTTAAAATGACTTGTCACATTTTTGTGGCCAATGGTGGAAGTCAAGGTACCTCCCACCCCACCAGCTTTGGTGGGAACCACTGAGCTTAGCTATACTAAGCTGCTTACTTTCTTACGATCTCTGCTTTCTGCAAAACAACATGAAGCGGCTGGGAGAACAGGTGATTCTCTTCTGCCATCGGCGACCTCCCATCCCAACACATAAAGTTGACCATGAAAAGCATTTGATTTCTATGCAACGTAATACCTTGTTTGAATTGCTATTTTTAAAAATTTTTGTAAAAAGAAAATGTATTGTATTCAATACATGTAAAATAGAAGAGTGATTAAAAAATATATTCGAAAAAAAATAAAAAATTTTTTTTTTGTAAAAAAACTACAATTCAAGGCGTAAATTTTTACAAAATTTTCTTTGGATGATGTACAACCTCTAAAAGGTGTACTACTACAATAGCAATTCATGTTAATAATTGCTCGGACCCGAATCCCAAACAATGTCACTAAAGAACACGGGAGCATAGCATGGAGCCACAGAGGTAAATACCTAGCTATCTCTTTTACCACCAAAAAAAAAAAAAAATGTGCCAAAGCTGATTTCCTGTGAGGAATCTTTCTCATATCCACCTGCATCATAACCAGTGATGCAACCAAGTCAATAATGTTCATGGGGTCTGCCCGGATTATATCTCCAATTAAAAAAGCCCTTTGGTGGAAGAAGCAGGCTTGCCCCTTTGCCATTTCTCTTGTTTTCCTTATTTCCTTTTCCATTAGATCCATCCCCATTTTTGTTATCTTTTTCCTTGTCTTTGGAAAGCCAGTTCATACTCTCTCTCTCTGATCCCATTTATGCAGCATTCCTTGCAGCATAATGATACACCTACTATCCATATCCGCAATGGGGTTGAGATATTTCAATTCAAGAATTCATGGGGTATTGGTTTTGGACAAAATGGGATTGGAAAAATCAGGACAGAAGCTCGTTTTATATTTTGGTCTCATTGAGAGTAATATCTTATGAATTGGGCCTTTCCAAACATAAGGAAAAAAGATGACAAAGATGGGGATGGATCTAATGGAAAAGAAAATTAGGAAAATAAGAGAAGTGGCAAAGGAGGCAAGCTTGCTTCTTCTTCTGTTAAGGGGCTTTTAGGGATATATTTAGGGCAGACACCATCAACATTATTGGAAGATTAGGAGGGTGAGGCCCTTATAGAAGCTGGCAGAAGGAACCTTCTTCCATGCTAAACTTTTTGCTTTTAATCTTCCATACTTGGTAATTAAAATAAATGGATTTTTTTCACTCTTTTATATTTTTGTTGGAAATAAAATTTTTTTCCAATTTTCAAATGCAGTTTTTTTTTAAATGTTTTACCCTGATACTTCAAGGGGCTTTTGCTATCTTCTTCTACAGGTGTTTTTATCTGTTTATTTGTCAAGTAAAAGTTTTTCTGGACAAATACCTTCATGATTTTTGATGGGCTTGGAATGCTGCTAGCAAATTCTATCATTAACATGTTAGTTTTACAGTAATATTGTTAGTCTTCTTTTTTGAATGAAGTTATTCTTGTAATTACTTTGCTCCGGTTTTTTGTTTTCTGCTTATAGATGTGTCCCTAGATTAATGTGATGTTGTAATGGGCTGAGTTTTTTTTCTTTTTTTTTAAATTTATTTTTGTGGAATGGGGCCAGGGG
The DNA here is from genome assembly GCF_003713205.1 of Coffea eugenioides. Taxonomy (NCBI): domain Eukaryota; kingdom Viridiplantae; phylum Streptophyta; class Magnoliopsida; order Gentianales; family Rubiaceae; genus Coffea; species Coffea eugenioides. The sequence continues at coordinate 13,746,233 of NC_040036.1, forward strand.
TTTGGAAGAGGGGGACTACTAGTTAATTAGGGTTGTATTTTTCCTTTTTCGTACTAGTTAACTTGCATTGGAAACTTTTGAGCTTGGTTATATTTTTATCCTATTATGCCTATTTTATCCTATTTACATTATAACAGTTGGATATACGATACATATACAATATTTGAGTTTCAAATTTAAATTCGAATTATGTGTCATGTATCTAATGATAAAAGTATATATATTGTCAGTGTATAGAAGATTAATACTTTCTAATTTGAGAATCTTAATCCCCAAAACTGAATAGGATTCAACGATGTAGCACTCTATATATACAGATATAGGTTATAAGCCTGTATTATGCTTTCTTACGTTACTTTATTCCGCATTTGATAATGGAGTTCTTAACAACTCCAATGGAGTATTGGGGAGAGAATCAACAATTCGTGCACCATTACTTCTGCCATTCTTTTTCTACAATCCGAAAAACAAAACTCAACAAGGGAAACAAAATTCTTATGCCAGCTTCAGCTTTAGATTGCCTTTCTGCTCTCAGGATCGATTATCCAATGATGTTTTCAATCCAAAATACTTATGACGATTGTGGCCGCGCTTCTCATTGTGGAGTCTTGGAGTTCACTGCCGAAGAGGGTTTCGTCTTCCTCCCTCAATGGATGATGGACAACTTGAAAATCCTCGAAGGAGACCTCGTCCTCCTCAAGAACGTCTCCCTTCCTAAAGGAACTTATGTGAAGTTGCAGCCACACACCACAGATTTCGTTAATATATCCGATCCTAAAGCTGTTTTGGAGACAGCCTCCAGAAGTTTGCTTGTTTGACCACCGGAGATACCATTACAATCTCACACAACCAGAAGAAGTTTAGCATTGATGTAGCGGAAACCAAACCAAACTCGGCAATAAGCATTATTGATACAGACTGCGAGGTGGATTTTGCTGCTCCTTTGGATTATATAGAGCCAGAGAAGAAAGGCTCACATGTAGCAAATAAAATTGGAAACAGCAAGGAAGGCAAAGACAAGCAAAAGTTTGTAGCCTTCTCAGGCTTAGCAAGACGGTTAGATGGGGCGGTGCCAGCGGTGTCTGACGCGGTAGTAGAAAAGATGGAGACGGATGAAATCAGCTGCAAGACTTCGTCAAAAACCTGTGGGTGTCAAGACCCGGGAAGCATGGTGTTCGGACGATCTAGCGTGGTTAATAAGCGATCCCCGAAGAAAGACGAAAAAGAAGAACATGCTTGCAAGAAAGAAGAAACTAAATTTGAACCATTCACAGGTAGGAAAAGCGTAATAGGTTTCAGGTAGCGATTGCCTTTTTTTATTTTCACTTGCTCGATTTTTGCAATTAACATGTACTCGGCAGTTCTTGTACATAAGTTCTTGGAATGATTGAAACAATAATCTTCATGTTTTAAGCTCCATCACATTAACTGAATTAGTGTCCCACAATGTCGCCTATGATTGAGAGTTGAAGTCTCAGGGGGAGACGCATGAGAAAGCACACAGGATTCTCAATGCCACTTTTCCGGTGACAATTCAGTGTCACTTCTATATTTATGCCAAGTGTCTTGTTTATTTAATTTGTCATGTGTTGTTTAATGAAATTTTTTTTACCATCACGTGATAAGTGAGATTGACACTGGAGTTGGCACCGAGTAGTGACATAGAGGATCCCAACTGATCAGAAAGTTTTCATGCATGACGTCTGTAGATTTTGAAGCTTTCAGCAGCATCTAAAGCCAAATAATTTTTTCTGGAATATTGCTGTAAGCTGGATAACGCCTGCAGACTACTGCTTCCAAGTTGCCTGATCGCGATTTGCTAGTAGCTAGGCCTTCAAATATTCCACTAACAAGTGTAAGGCGCAAAATTTAGGAGCGTTGTGCTTGCAAGCCTTTAAATGTCCCAGCACTTATTTCCCTTTTTGTCCCTTCTTTTCTTTCAAGTATGAAGAGTATTAGTAATTCGTTTGAATAACATCTTTTGCAGCCCCCAGTGCACTATCAATTAAGAATCCATAAGTTCACTTCCAGTCTTCCATCTCATTAACTTCTCTATCAGAATTGAGAAAATACTAAACCACAGAGTCACTTTTTTTTGGCTATTTCTTACTTTCAATGTAGTACTTTTTAATTTTCTATTTTTTTTTATTTTTCTTTCTTCTTTTTTTTTTGTTTGTATTTGGGACAAATTAAGATTTATTACGATTTAGTAGAGCAAAATATAATTTTTTTAATATCATCTCTTATTTTTCCAAAGGAAAAAGAAAAAGAAAAAGGAAAAGGAAAAAGAAGAAGTAGTGAAAAGGTTACTTATTAGTTTTTATTTGACTTTTTTTTAACATTGATCATTAGCTTTAATGCAAAACTAACAGTAATACTTTACTCCAAATTATGAGGGGGTAAAACATAAGTTTTTAAATTATAGGAATTATGTGGTATAGTGCCAAATCATAGGAAAAATAATTTACCCTCAAAAAAATAAAGAATCACAAAAAAAATAGAGAATAACATTTTCCCCCCGGGGAGAAAAGAACCAAGTAAAAAATAACTGCCCTCTCTTTCTTTCTTTTTTTGGGTATGGTATTGCTAAATGGGAGGATCACACTTTGACACTTCACTCTCTAGAGCTCAAAGATTCCAGAAATCTTCAAAATACTAGAGGAACAAGAGGGCCTTTCTGATATTAGAATTTTTTTTTGGGAACCATTTTACAATTTTCAACCCACTAGTTTGTGATAATCTACATGCATCTTCGTAATTTTCTTCCAATTTGGCTAATCTAGCTATGATGAACTTGTCGGTATTATTTGCATTGCAATTAAGGCTATGTTTGTTTTTAGGAAGGAAAAAGAAATAAGAGAAAACTTTTTTGCTTTTTTGAATGAAAAGAATTGAAAATTTTTACAACAATATACTAGAAGAGAAGACTTTTCGTGGGTTGGAAATTTCATATGAAAGAAAAGGAAAGCATAATAATTATCGATGGGATAATTGAGGAGTACGTAGTATACTAGTATTAAGACTTAAAAGATTCCCAGGTTGGAGAGATGCTCAATTACTTCGTTCTCTCTCTTTTCTCCTGTTTTAAAAAATCACAAACATTAAGGTGGGGAACCCGGCTTGGATTCTTATCTTCTTCTCCGTCATTTTTGTAATTTTATTTTGTTTTAATCATTCATTAGAATTCACATATAAGTACAATTTTAGTCATTCTTGAACTACAGTTGTGAATTGAATTATCCAAGGATTTGAAAGCAAATCTTAACTCAGAACAACTGAATAGGACCTCCTAATCTCCATTATTGTCTTATTAATCAGCCCCAACTGCTAGAGTTTATGATACAAATTAGAACGGGTGCAATTAGGAGAATGTCACTCTCCTGAGTCCTGACTAATGACAAGTCAGGAAATCCTCCTATGTATGTTTACTAAAACATATTACTAGAAAACTTTTTCTGTTTCCAGCTGTAAGCTTCAGCTCTTTCATTGCTTGTCTAGCACTCTTGTTGGCTTTACAGGGAAGGATGCTTTTTTTTTTTTCATCTTTTGGGACTTTATTTTGGTCATATATACTACATGTTGAATTAGTGCGCATAGAAGGACGCACACTAGCACTGTCAGTCTCTGCCTGATTCGCTTGTACGTAGCTTTGTGACCATCATTAATGTCACAGATACTTGGGCAACAAGATAGTATGAAGTCATTGTCAAACCTGAAAAGACTAAAAAAAAATTGAAAGTGAAGCACAAATTTGGACAAGCATAGATATCAGAGGTGTAAAGATTGCTTTGCAGTTGCTATAAGAAGCTAACGCTGAACTAATGTACTACTAGATCAAATGATCAAATCCTCCTGTAGCCCTTGAAATTTGACCTGATAAGAGTGATATTCCACCAAGAAACGAAGGATTAACTTGATCATCAAACAATAATGCCATCACCAGCAGCAGCCGCAGAAGAAGATGGTCAAGATCCCTTCAAACGCTTACCAGATGATCTGTTGATATCCCACATATTTGACAAAATTTCAGAGGCCAAGTCCCTGTGCTGGTGTTCACTTGTCTCCAAGCATTTCTATTCTCTAGTTTACCTAACCCGAAAGGTTTTCTTGAAAATACCTCTCCAGGTCTCAGATGATGGTGGACTCGATCAATTCAGGGACTTCACCCGTCGTTTTTCTTTAGCTGGAAAAAAAGGCGTCCACATTGTCACCATTCCCTTCGAGTTCTTCGTTCATGGCAACGGATCTCGTCCGCCGTCCTCTCCTACTCCTACAGCCTCTGAAAATCAATTCTTGTCTCATCCGTCAACCAAATGTCTCTGGAAATTCAACTCCATCAAATCTCTCCAAGTGGAGTTTCATTGTTGCGGTTCACGGAATGAGCAGCAGCCAGTGGTCAAGTGGAAGATTGACAGAAAATCAGCTAAATATATACTAATCCTGGCCCCCCCAACGAGCCCTGGCCCAGCCGATCCTGCCGCTGCTGAAATTGGGTCCCTTATGAAGGTTCAATTTGGCTGTCATCTGGATATTGCTTGCTTAACGTTTTCACTGATGGAATCCCTTCTTCCCTTTTTACCAGAATCCCTTCAGCATGTTATATTCACAGATTCAGAGAAGCGAGGTAGGCTTGATCTTGGAGAAAGTGAACTTGTTCTGATGAGGAGGACTAATATTCCAACGAATACAAGAACTACAAATCCTAAGGATCAAGGAGATGAGGAAAGCATTGGATTCTGGTTTGCACCTTCGCTGAAACTGCCAGTGCTGTCAAGCGGCAGCTCATATATGATCATGATTACTCTTCTCAAGCGCAAAAGAAATGCTGATCAAGTAGGAAATTCTGCTTGTAATTTCCAGAGAGTAAACAAGCTTTTGAAGGTGAAGAAGAGGTTCTTATCGAAGATGTAATAGAAATGCTCGGGGACGTTGATTTCTGAAAAAAAATTTTAGCCTTCTGACAATAGTATCTCCTTAGTTATGGTCGAAAAAGTGAAAATCCTTGGTAGGATTGGACTTCTAATCGGTCATGGGTTGTTTAGCTTAAGAAAATGAAATAATGTTAACGTTGTTAACATTGCCTGTTAACGGTGTTAGAGCATTAAGAAAATGAAATCGCCTTTTTATTTATGCCAATTCATGATTTTCGTCCACCTCACCGAATCCAACAAATTTCCTAAATTTACCGTAGCTATTTGAGGCCAACTCTGAAGTTAGAAAAACTGAGAAAATTGGAAAATACTACTAGTAATAGGAAAAGAATTAGTACTATTACTTTTTATGGGAATTGTATCCAAGTCTTTTACCAAATTATACACGTGTGGAATTATATCATATATATGCGCTCCCCATCAGCCAAGTAAACAAGAACTTGAGGGAATCTCTATCTCATGTTTATCTTAAGAGATAAACATGTGTGAAGTACTGTCAGTAAATACGGAGAACATGCCAACAAAGTAAATGATACGTAATAACATCATCAGACAGCAGAATAATAATGGTCTGGCTATAGTTTGAATCAATGGCAATGCATGTTCATGTAAGAGGTAATTCCTTTACTTCTTTCCCGGTGAAAATCAAAATAGAATAAAGAGAAGACTAAATTCTGTCTCATTGACAACATTCTGATCAGTAAAGATAAGACTGTTGGCAAAAATAATAATAATACTGCTCCTAGCAAATGGGGCAAACACAACTTTCACGTGGTTAAAAGCTGATGTCTTGACAGAAGAAAGCACTTGTACATAAACTTTGGCAACGAGGATGTTGATGTTAGGGGTTTAAACTTACTCGGAAACATGATTATTTTCAAGCGATTAAAGACAAAAATGTAATAAGGGTAGCCCCAAACTCCCTAAGTAGGGGTGGGTGTGGGTATAATCAGCTCCTTCTATGATATCACGCTGTCTCAATACATATGAACTTGTTTGTTGATTTGAATCTATTTTCCCTACTCCTAATTTCCTCCGCTTTAGTAACGGATGAATCGCTTTTCCTTAGCCCCAAAATAACAAGAGACAGAACGAAACTGCTAGCAATTAATAATAACATGATTCACCAGCAGACTACTGATAATAATATTACATGAACGATTCATGAGTCTCAAAATTAAACTAATACGTAGTTGCTGACCTTTCACCCCCAAAAAAAAAAAAAAAAAAAGTAACGCGAAAATGCATTAAAAACAGTAATGACTGCAGACTGACTACCCCATTGAAAATCAAACCTCAAAAACCAAACGAATTTTAGACTTTTTCAAGATCATCATGACGAGATAGATATTCGTTTGCTAAGCGAAATTTCCTCAGAGACTAGCTCTAATCTCCTTCACCATTTCCAGTACAGTTTCAACAAAAACCTCATCTTTATCTTCAAAAGCAGATTTTACTTTCAAGTAATCCTCGGACTCATTGGCCAAGAAAAGAGTAAAAGATTGCCCGATTGGGCCTGAAAATGGAAACTTAACTCTAGATTTGGCACTCGTCACCCTCTGCAAATACTCGGTATTTCTTGGATTATCACAAATCCGCCTCATCTGATCAGCGAGATCAGTTTTTCCCAGATCTTGCTTGCTCCGGTTCTTGGAATCTGTGATGGTCACCCGGAGAAGGGATTCCGGTAAGAAAGGCAGGAGGGTTTCCATTATCGAGAAAGTGTAAAAACCCATAGCCAGATGACAATGATATTCAACGGTAAGCAACCCAATTTCCCTAGCATAAATGTTGTTAGCATCATCAAGACAACTTCTGGAAGCATAGAGATATATAAAAGTATCTGATTCGAAGTCGAGCTTCCACTTCATCACAGGTTCCTTGATGAAACGGATACCGCCTGTGGCCTCGGAATCTTCCGGCGGATACAAGATTTCCACATGGAGGGATTCCATGCGGGAGAATTTAGCAAGAAATTTGGTGGTGAGATGAGACAGAAACTCGAAATCCAAGTGCTCGAAGTGGAAAGTCAATCGCTGGGACTTCTGGAGGAAGGGAAACATCCCCAGGGGAGCTATGAAACAGTGGACTGGTTTTCCTGGAAAACAAGCAGGAGTGGTTTTCTTATCGAGTTCCTGGCGGGGAATCCGAAGTGGGATCTCGACAGAAACATTTTTGGTTTGGTAAACAAGGGAAGAGAAACGTTTAGAGACCAAAGAACATCTGCAGAGAGATTTAGCCTCAGAGATTTTGTTAAAGATATGGGATACTATCAAACCATCTGGTAAGAGTTTGAAGTGGGGATCTTCTTGCTCCTTTTTGGCTTTTCCTCCTCCTGCAACTATGGTTAGACTAGCCACCAAACCCTCCATTTTTGTGGCCAGACAGAAAGAAGGAGCCTTTGCTTTTCTGATAGCTCCAAATTGCAGCTCTTTCTTGGGACTCAGCCAACCCCAAAATGCCGTGCTAAGGCTGAGGCGGTTACTTTTCTGTGCACATTGAGCAAGGTGTGAATCAAGAAGACAGCTGTTGCTCGATTCTTGATTGGGTACAGTACATAGTACAACAGCTTTTACCGGCTGCAGTAACAAAATGTGGCTACCATTGCAGTAATACGTACGTAGTTGAGATTTCCTGAGAAAAACCCTAAACAAGCAGTCGGCTATTGGGGTTTAAGAAAAGGAATCATATAACACACAACTATAATGAAAGTTGAATCGTTTTTGTGAATATAGTTGGGGGGGCCTTCTGCATGAAAAGGGATGTAACATTTCGTGGAAATTAATTTTTTACTACTGGGAATTGCAATGGAGATTGGGAGAGAATTGTGAAATGAACAACATTTTTAGTGAGCTCGGTTCTCGTTTTGATGCTTTAATAAAAAGGGCACATTATACAAGAACTCTATCACCGTTAAGGACACGAATTTCGGGGTAATCAAGCAAGGACTCCCTAAATGCTGTACCCATTAGGGATGTAAAATAGGTTAATTACGTTTCTTTTTCTTTTAGTCAAGTGCCTATTGATTGTACTGAGGAAGGCAACCCCCAACATTTAGATGGTTTAGAGTAATTAAACCAACAAAGTCTTAAGATTTGAGCTACATTTACTCGATGCAAGGAGGATAAATCAAAACTACAAAATATATTTAAAAAAATTGTTTTTTAGGAACAAAATCGAAAACCTCAGTCTCAATTGACTCAAGAGTAAGTTTCTTATGCACCATCATTTGTATAATTATTTTTTACACTAGTAAATTTAAATCATACTACCACATAACATGAATTTATATTTGAAATTCAAATCATATATTTTCTCATCTTAAGAACTGGCCTTGATTCTTAACAAGTTCAAAATTGTGTTCAGAGCGAAAGTAACCATATTATGCAATTTGGTATATTGGTTTTATGTCCTTTACTCCTGAGCTTATGGATATAGTGTTGGGGTACTGATGTTCTTTATATTGGGTGTGTGTTTGAGATTCTGATGTCAACTAATGAGGGAAAACTTTGTCTTAAAAACCTATCCAGTAGTTTAGAATGTCTATCATTATACATATTAAAAATACTTCAATTGTACTCTTAACTTTAGCAATCAATTCTTTCATTAAATAAACTAATGATTAATGCTCTCATTGAGCTAAATACTAAAGAAACAGGTAACATAAAACCTGGGAGTTGCGTGAGGCCCCCATTCAACTAGTGGTTTGTGAGAAGAGTACTTTGGAGTAATTTTTGGCGAAATGATGGTTAAGTTATTTAATTGAAAAATACATTCTATTATTATCAGGCAATAGTAATTAATCTTTGATGAAATTACCCTTTTTTTTAACTTGTTAAACTTGACTACCCTTCGAATCTTGGACAATGAGGTTTCTGTTGCTGTCCTTTCTTCTTTAATGTCATTACAAAAGTAACAAATTAGAGTGAGAAGGCCTGCCGAGTATTCCTTTGCGGTTTAAGTGCAGTTCTGAATTAGCCAACTCCTAATTTACCCCGAAAACCCCAAAAATACAAAAAGGAAAGATTAGCCAAATTCCTAGTCAGACACTCTCAAGACTCAACACTAACTAGTCACAACTGACACCACTGCCAATGGCAACTACTGAGTACGCCACGGCCTCACCACCTCGTCACTCCCTTTTGTCCCAAGCATGGTTCGAAGTCTCGGCCGAGTCGTCACCGTCTCGGCCCCTACCGATACGATACCGTGACGAAACGATACCGAAATACTTGACTCGCCGAGAAATCGGCCGAGTTGTCTCCGTGACGGATTAACTCGGCGAGTCACTCCGAGTTATCCCGAGTCAAGACGAGAAATTAGCCGAGTCACACCGTGACGGATTGACTTGGTCGTTTCTTTTACCATTTTTTAATTATTTTTATTTAGCATACTTTTTTATATTATTAACAATTTTTAGAATATTAAATACTTTAAAATTTGCGTCTCACCAAGACCGCGACCGATATGCCGAGACCGATGTGGAACGTTCCGGGCCGCGACCACAACCGCGACCGTGACTTTGAACCATGGTCCCAAGTGTGGCTGTACCATAATCTTGGGCAGCAAGCACAAAGTTCCACCTTATATTGGACTGGAATTTTGTTGCTACTCTCTTTTTACAGTTCCATCCCTGTTCTTCAGAGCAATGCAGAAAGAAAATCCCCTTTGAGTTTTGAGAGCTGAGAGAGCTGGAGAGTTCTGGGAACGAAATGATTGCAGTCGCACGAGAAATTTCACGAGGAGAAGACTATTTCGATCGATTACCAGATGACTTGATAGTATCCCATATACTTGGCAAGATCCCAGATGCCAAATCCCTTTTCAGCTGTTTTTTACTCTGCAAACGCCTAGCCTTCCTGGTTTTGCAATCCCACACCATTTATTGCACGATCCTTCATTGGCTTCCATCTTACATAGACGTTTCCACCACCCGAACTCAGTCTCTGCCCTTCCCCCAAATGAAAAAGCTCCTCCGTGCTCTCAAGAAACCAGTTCGGTTTCAAAATTCCCGTGATTTTCATTTATCTTACCTTGTCCCCTTGCTGAGATTTATAATGGCATTCAGATTTCTTAAGTTTCTTTACGCGGAAGTTTGTTTCTCGGGTAAGATGAAGACTTCTTCAAGCTCAATTCCAGGTCCCATTCCCAAATCTTCCATAGGACCCGTACTCAAGTGGAAGGTAGAGTTCAAGCCCCAAAACTCTGGGAACATGACAATATTTCTTGCGAAGAGCCTCGCTTCTTTGGCTACTAGTGATGAAGAGGATAATGATGAAGAAGAAGTACAGAGTCAAAGACAAATTTTTAAACAGAGATGCATCTTCCGCGATGTCGCGCAAGATGCTCAATTGAGGCTGATGGTGTTTGAATTAATGGGTAATTTATTACCTGATCAGCTTCAAAGAATTGTAATTACAGATTCAAGGAAACAGGGGAAGGTTGTTTTGGGTGAGGGAAAGCTTGTTGAGTTGAGGAGGCGAGACATGGTTATCAGGGACAACGATGTGAGGATAAAGGTCTGGAATAGGAGAGTGGTTAGGCTTCCCTTGGCAGGCTATGTGATGAAGGGAGTAACTGTTTTTGCCATGAAATTTGGAGCTGTTGATAACGCTGATGAAGATGTTGAATCGATTGCAAAAGATGCTTTTGAAGGGGAAGGGGAAGTTTTTGGCGAAGCTATTGACAAAATGCTCAAGAAACCAGCATCTGTTGAGGAACATGTGACAGTGCTAATTTGATCGTGCTGGGATTGATCCTTTTTATAATCAAGTAGTTTGATAGGTGGTAGCCCAAAAGAAAAAGAACTTATAGAATCAGTGGGTCGATTTTGAGATTGAGATTCGTCTTGAATGGTTAGGTTCAAAGAGCTTATTGGTTGGGTTACATATGTTTGCAGAAGAAATATATATGGATGAGAACTTTGCTTATCGTACCCAAATTGACCGTTTCTCTATGCTGTCATGGCTCTGCTCTGTTTCTTTTCAAGGGGCTTGTAGTTTCCTATCAATTAAAATCAAATCAACGAAGTGAAAGATTATATCACTATTTGAGTTGCATTTATTTTGCATACTCAAAACAAAATTTATCTCTAAAGTTTAAGTTGCATTCATTTACCTATTTAAAATTTAGCAGAAACTCGCATTTTAGGTTTATATCACGTATACAAAAAATAACGTATAAGGGAGTTTAAGTTGCATTTCATTTACCAAATCTTTTGGATTTTAAGTTCCTAGGAAAAGCTTTAGTCAAATCAAAATATATTTTTAAAATAATTGTCTAGCAATGAACAAGAGGACATATTTTTAAAATATCTTTACATCAATTAGATCACACGAATAAATTCTGATAATCAGTAATGGTGGTCGAGGTAAAAATTGCAATCATATTATGGTTCTACGGCTATAACTGCGAGACATTCACAAAAATAATTCTCGTAAATGGAGGGTATCCTAGAAGAATTCAAGTATAAACTAAACAGAGAAAATCCTCAATAAATTACAAAAAAAAAATCGCCTCCATTTTGGGGGTACTGTTAGCTTTCAGAAAAATAAGTAAAAACAGAGGGTAGAAAGCTTTTGATTGGGAGGAAAAAGGGTCTAGAGTACAGAGCATGCCATCTTCAACCCAATTTCCTAATTCTCATTTCAAATTCATAACCTGTTAAAATTCAAAACCAAAACCAGAAAATCCGAGCAGCTTGACATACTCAGGAGAGCATATACAGGTCAGGTCGCAGCAGTTGCTTTGAGCCTGCAGAATTTCACAACTGCTGCGAAGGGTTCTGAACCAGACCCATCTATGCCCCACCATACCAAAGCTTGGAAGGTTTTCAAAGCATCAGCAACAGATTCTCTGGCTTGGAAAGTTATGTAATGGTTGGCTCCATGGTTCGAAGTCTCGGCCGAGACCGAGACGACTCGGCCGAGACCGAGACGACTCGGCCGAGTCGTCACCGTCTCGGCCCCTACCGATACGATACCGTGACGAAACGATACCGAGATACTTGACTCGCCGAGAAATCGGCCGAGACGTCACCGCGACGGATTAACTCGGCCGAGTCACACCGAGTTATTCCGAGTCAAGACGAGAAATCGGCCGAGTTACACCGTGACGGATTGACTCGGCCATTTCTTTTGCCATTTTTTATTATTTTTGTTTAGCATACTTTTTTTATATTATTAACAATTTTTAGAATATTAAATACTTTAAAATTTGTGTCTCACCGAGACCGCGACCGATATGCCGAGACCGATGTGGAACGTTCCGGGCCGCGACCGTGACCGCGACCACGACTTTGAACCATGGTTGGCTCCACAACCCCAAAGTCTTGCGTTTGCCTTCTCAACCTTTTCCAACTTGTACTTTGTGCCCTGGAAGAAATTTAACACTCCTGAATTCACTTCCCTTAAACCGCAGATGCAGAACTAAGGGCGGAAGAGAGCACGTACCTCCTTTTGGTTGAAATCATTAACGGCAGCCACAGAGTAATCGAACAGGTTTTGGCGAGCAGCATTAAAAGGATGATATGGAGCCATAATACAACAACCCGGATAGTGGTTGATATCAAAACCCTAAACGAGAGCGGGCAAATCCAGCTTCACTCAGATAAAATTATGTAGCAGATTATCACAAAAATTTTTTTTTTTTAAAAAAAAAAGGGGGCGTACGTACCTCGCTCTCCCTTATCTCTTGATAGTACTTGGACCATTTATCTACATCGACCTCTTCAGAGCCTTCAGCCCCATCAGGCAAATAATCACTCTGCAACCTATTCGGAAGTCGCTGATTATCAATAATAAAATAACCAGAATCGTCTGAATCATATTCCGATGTAAGCACGTCATCCTCGCCAGTGCCATCGCTCATGTCGTCCTCCCCATCTTTAGCACCGTCGCTATCTTCCATCTCCTCCTCAGCGCCACCGCTCTCTTCATCAAGCTCCTGCTTCTTCTCCGGTGGCGACTGCGTAGATTTTCCCTCATCTTCCCCTCCATCACCAATTATGTGATTTCTGCGTAATTGTTCATCATCGGCCATGGCGATTGATTACCCACGATCCCTACCGCTTGCCCTAATTTCCCAAATTTAGGCGCACACCAATTGTTAGAAATATATTTTTAAAAAAAATGAAAAATGAAAAACCACTTTGAGCATCAGGCTTTGACAAGTCCAAATCCAAAATATATTTCCTTTCGGTCTCCAAGCTCACAATATATTTGGGCCTGAAAGCCTAATCCAAACTATGCCCAGTCTCACCATTAATACAATTCAGTTGGGTGAAGAAACCTAAGTCTATGTTCCTTCACACAATGATATCATATAATAAAGAGAGGAGACATGTCATTTTTTTTTTGTTAATTACATTGCCACATTTGTTTTATCATAAAAATCATATAATAAAATTACTAGTGAGAGGTGCGATTAACAAAAAGTGAAGTATGAATAATATTTTTTCCAAAGAAAAAAAGTTAATAGCCAAACTCGAGATTCTCAATTATTTAGTGATAACTTGACCAAAATGATGATGATGATGCAGCGGAGATGCTCGTTTGATTATTTGCAGATTGACCGAACGCCAAAGCTCTAAATTAGAGAATTAATTATACTCTACATTTTTAGTCAAAGCTAAACTAAAAGCTAAACGCCCTGAAACTTCAGGGAGTAAATGGACCAAATCACATTTCACTGCAGGTGAAACTTCAAATAAGCTTTGTGGAAGAATTTGCTGCCCTTCAACTCCAATTTGATAGTGTCCTAGTAATCATAATTCATATATAAATGAGTTAACGACATTGCTTATCTAACCTTTCACTTTTTTTGCACCCACCAAAAAAAAATAAAAATCATACCACCACTTTTTTTTTTTTTGTGGAAATACCAAAAAATAACAAAATAGATTTCTAAAGTTCAACTTTCATTTGATTTACCTGTTTTAATCTTAGTATATAGAAACTTGCAATCTACGTTAGGATCACGCATACAAATCAATGTGCTGTCGGACATGAGCATATGCAAATGTTTTATGGAAAGCTTTAGTCAAATCCTACTTTGTAGAGTCATGTTTCCCCTCTACAGTCAATCAATTATTGTTCCAATCTCGGGGTTCATTTGATAATTTGTAGAGCATTTTTTTTTTTTTCTCTTGTTTACCGAACTCACGTCGTTTCCTTCAAAATCCCTCGTCACAATCCTTCTCAGCATCAGCTAATTGATGATCCCACAGCCCAGTTTCTTTCTTTCCCCGGAAAACTCCTCCAGTTTGTTTCCGCTCCTCTCAGGTTGATTCATGGGCTGTTTTGCTCCCTCCTGCAGAGGCCTCAGCGGCAGTCCTTTCGTCCTTCATCTCACTGCCAAATTCACCTGCCTAAAAACCCTTTACATTGAATTCGATTATTCTGGGGATTTTGGAACCTCCCAGAGTAGTGAGCTAGTAGTCAAGTGGAAGATTGGCTCCAAATCTTCATAATGCTTACTGCTAGAAGTCTTGCTTGAGCTTCTAGCAATACTGGTGATGGCAATAATAATTTAATCCTAGAGAAGTCGAGTTACTGGGGAATACTTTGATGTTAATATGGAGTTTGCTGATATCAGGTTCCGTTCGGTGGAAACTCATACTAATTAATTGTGTTCTTTGGCCTCTGTGGTTTTCTTTTATCACTATTGATTAAATCAGAGATCCTCATCCATGCGCATTATATGAATTTTAAAATAAAAAAAAAACCCACCGAATTCATGTTGATTTTAGTGCATACTATAAATATACAGCATGAACACCATTAACATTTTTAGTTATCCCATCCTTAAAACCAGAAAAGAAAAAAAAAACTGCGTATCTCTATTTAAGTGTGAGATAGGGTCTGCTGTTGGTGATTTGTGTTGCGGACATAGGGTCTTGGCTTTAAGTGTAAGAACTGCCAATTTTGAGAATTGTTTAATTTTTTTATGTTCTTCTGGAACTGTAGCTTATTGTGTTCTGTGTTTAATCTGTGGCACCTGTAAAACATATGGTACTTGATTGTCATAAGTGTGATTTTTTGTCTTAGCATGTCAATCTTAATATTGGCACATGATTACATGCTGATCTCAATGTCTTGCTTTTGTAGAATTTTAATATGGACAAGCTTAAGTTTGATGTGCCAAAGTTGCCAGGATGGGTCTCTGCTCTGATAAAAGTTGGAGTTCTTGGAGGTGCTACTATATATACTTTGTCAAAGAGCCTTTACAATGTGGAAGGAGGTCAGAGAGCTGCTGTATTCAATCGTATTGTTGGTGTGAAAGAGAAAGTACGTACACTTAAACCAATAGTTATTATGTCAAATAGCTTTGTTCCTTCTATGTTAATGTTAAATTATAAATTCCCAGTTTCCTTTTGCAACTAGACCTTCTTTTATTTGTCGTTCTCTGATCTGCAATGCATTTTATATCTTAAGTTTCTTCTTAATCTTTCTGAAAAGGTTTTTCTAATTGGTTAATTGTTCTTGAATGTAAAATTGTTACATGTTCAGTTGTCTATTTTCCTGCAATATGTTTCCTATCTCATGTTGAAATAGCAGAGAAATTTTATCCACTTGAAAGAAACTCTGCTCAACACGTCAAAATGTTATTCATATGTGCATCTGTTTTGCTTCATTCTGAATTGAGTTTAATGATGATTTTCCTGCATCCTTGATGTTACATAGCCTGCAATTCATTTTATAGTTGTCAGGTTACCTTAGGGTGTAAATTGTTTACTTAGTTAGAATAGAAAAAAAAAATCACTGAAGACTCATCCCTTTCCCATCATTGCCAACGCTAATGTCGAACAACCCTATGCATATTTATTGCTTTGAAATGTTAGTGAAAAAGTTTAATCCTCTACAGTGTTTCAGATATTCTACATCAGGTACTTAAAAAGCAGTTGTATGATTATCTCCAACATATTTAACTAGACTAGATCACTTTTATATTGAACATCTTGTTTTTAACAGAAATGCCTCCTAAAATATGCTGATATTTGCTGTTTCATTCTTTCAACCAAGGACTGCAAAACAATCATAATGATGGACCCAACTTCTGTATTTTCTCATCTCTTTATGTCATCCTTCTTCAATTTTCCTTTTGATGTTTACTTTTGGATGTTGAGAGGAAGGCAGGGGAAAGGAAAGAGTCAGTTGGAAAAAATGACATCTCCATCATCATGTAGGTGTACCCTGAAGGAACTCATTTTCTGATTCCCTGGTTTGAAAGACCCACAATTTATGATGTTCGTGCACGTCCCTATATTGTTGAGGGTACTTCGGGCAGCCATGATCTCCAAACGGTAAGTATTCTTGCGCTTATTAAGTTTACAATTAATATACTGTTTTGCCTATATAAACTGTTGAAGGTGGACTTTATTGACCTAATTAACTTAATGAATGCCCCTCATGCACCATTTTAAGCTAAAAAAAACCTTGCCGTAGTGTAGTTGTCAAAAGAAATTAGAATATCCGAGCTCTCCTATATTTGTTTCCAGCTTGAGAACATACATCGCAAGAAACGGTTTCACCACTGGGAATCTAGCCTTCTCTTCTCATGCACCACATTTTGGCTGTTCCAAATTCTGAGCAGTTTAGGAGTCTTATTTTCTATTTGTTTCATGCTTGGATCTTCGACTTGTTTCCTATTTGCCATTTTCTTACAGGTTAACATAGCTCTTCGCATTCTTACGCGCCCTGTGGCAGATCAACTACCAACCATCTATCGAAGCCTTGGTGAAAACTTCAATGAACAGGTCCTGCCTTCTATAGTTCATGAAACTCTGAAGGCCGTTGTTACTCGGTACAATGCAAGCCAGCTCATAACTCAGAGAGAGGTGAGGACCACATAATTGCTCCAGCAGAGGTCTATAACTGTAAGGAGAATAAAGAGAAACTTTTGATATACAAGAACTTGTTATTATCTGGAAGTGCATTTCATCGGTCACATAAACATGAAAGTGACATAAACACGAGCCTTTCTAAGTATGACAGTCAGATCAATACATTGATCTTTCCAACAGATATCTGTCAGGTGCTTAGTTTTTAGTTGCGCTCAATGATACATTCATTGGATCCTGTCTTCTCTTTTCTAAGATTACAGGATGTTTACACTTATTGATTACTGTTCCTGCAGACTGTCAGTCAGGAGATTCGAAGCCTTTTGATTAAAAGAGCAGCTTCCTTTAACATTGCACTTGATGATGTGTCTATAACTAGTCTGACTTTTGGAAGGGAATTTACTGCTGCAATCGAGGCAAAGCAAATAGCTGCACAAGAAGCTGAGAGGGCTAAATTTGTTGTGGAAAAAGCTGAACAGGAGAAGAAAAGTGCAATAATCAGAGCACAGGTAAAATAATTTCTTCAGTTAATTACACATTATTGTATGTGCAAAGTTTTTTTGTGTCTGTTTTTCATCCCGTGGCTCTCTCATCTCTCTTATTGTACTCAAAACATGTAACCACAGGGTGAAGCCGCGAGTGCAGAGCTAATTGGTAAAGCTACTGCTGAAAACCCTTCATTTATCACACTTAGAAGAATTGAGGCTTCAAAGGACGTTGCTCAAACAATATCAAACTGCTGCTAATCACGTGTACTTGAATTGAGATGACCTGTTGCTCAACCTTCAGGGAATGAACTTGTCCATCTCTAGTCTGAGAAAATGAATTAAGAAGGATCTCAGCTTTTCTTAAGTCGGGGGATTTTTAGGTATGTGGTGAATGATATCAATAGCTATAGTGAGTGTTCAAGCCCCCGTTTAGCATCAAACATTACAGATGTTTCTAAAACTTAATTTGTAGTACCTCCTTTGCAAGGCATGTGATGTGGTCATTTAACTACTTTAAGCATTCTTTGTCTTGTTAGTCAACATTTGCTGGAATATTTTATGCTCTTACTCATCACATTCTTGGACTTTGTGAACGGCTGGCTTAGTATGGCCATCAAAATCTTTAAGCCTTTTGGTGTTCACAAGGCTGTGATTTTATTAAGACGTTTAGGTTAACAACTATATACTGCTTTAAGCAGACTGAAGTCATTTACCTTGTTAATTTATCCTCTATTTTCATTGTATGTATGTTTCACAAGAAATCAGAGTCCAAAGACAGCAGGCTCCAGGACATCATAATTATAGCATGGACTTTGCCGTAAATAGATTAATTTGGCTCTGTTTGGATTGATCATTTTTTCAAAAACAAGTTTTTCAAATATAATGCTATAATGAAATTTTTCAAAAACATCCCAAAAAACAGTTAATTTAATCGGAGCTATTGTCTTTCTTGCTTTCTATTGTCTGCAAGGTTAAAAAGCAGTAGCCACGATGTTTCTGTTTTCACGGTAGGTTCCAACATTTGGCTTTGTCTAGTATGTCAAGTTAAAATGGTATTGCACTTGAACGTTATAGGGTAAACAAGTATAGATGTTTTTCTGTTTCTTTCTTTGTGTAACCATTTTTTGCAACTTCTTGGAGTGATACCTGTGGCAGCTAATAGTGGATCATTGAGGGACTTGCAACTATCCAAATTCTGGGATGTCTAGACAGGAGAGTACAAAACCACGTTTGGGTAAATCGTACATATTTGCTATCTGAATCTAGAGTAGATTGGGGGGCTTTTGCTATTTCCTCACCGTCCCATGGCATAGTTGGACTTTGTATCTTGAAGCCGGTTCTGGCATTGTCATGCTTTTCCTTGTTATGTGGGCTGTGGAGTTGAATAATGGAATCGGAAAGGCACATAAGATGGAAGTCAAAAGTTTAAAAGAAGTGTGTTTGGCGTGATTTTTTCGTATCTCATGTCCCAAAGACGCCAAATTCAGGGTTGTCCTTCGGAGAACAAATCTGAACCCAAACACTTGGGACTAGGAGCAACTCTCTCTTCTTGATCCTTTGTGGCCTTGGATTAAATGCTCAATGTGTTTGGTTGTTAGCACTCTTGCTCATCACATTTTACATATGCTTTCTATGATTTCACTGCTTGATGGCGTACTTCATGACTTCACACGACTAGCTTTTGCTGTTCATGTGAGTATTGTTTTTGTTATATATATAATAAGAATAACCCATATGCACTCATATGAAGATTAGGAGATATATGAAGACTAGGAGATAAATACTCAGAGCAGTTGGGTGAAATTGTAGCTCACGCATCAGTGGAACTTAAAATCAAGACTTTACAATTAGTGACTGGCTGACCAACTAATCCATAGCTTCAAATCAATTCACACTGGTTCAGCAGCCCCGATTTTTCTTGGTCTAAAATCTAAACTCAACAGGTAATATTGTCCAGAAATTTTTTTTTAATTTAAAAAGGGGGGGTTAAAAGTGCCATCTATGTGCTTGTGTGGGCACTCTTTTGACCAAATTTTATCTCTATTTCCATAGGTTAGGTCAATAGATTCATTCAAGAAGACGGTTCGTGGAGGCCCCAAAAAAAAAAAAAAGTTTAAAAACCTTTTACAAGTCACAAGATGTACAAACTTGAGAGTTGGGACATTCCTGTGGGTCTCTTTAGTGTGTATTTATGTCGTTTTTTAAGCCACCATTCAACCTCTGACGTTTCCAATGAGGTGTGAAAGCTTCCAAGTCCCTTTTGGCTACTTCATCTTTTCTCACGATGCTGCTGTCTACTTTACTTGTCCGTCTAGACTTTGACCAGCCGAATGCCTTTGATTCATTTTTTATAGTAAAATTAGCAGTTGAAAATGTGATCACTGCTAGCTTTGAAACAAAAAAAAAAAAAAACATGTGATCACTGCTGCTATCTACCTCTTCCTCGTCGTTTTATGCCCTTAATTGGGATTGTCACTCGTCAATTTGAGGGGTTGGAAGAATTAATTGACAACAAAAGAGGAGCGGATCGTCTCTCTTCCATGTTTTTTTTTATTTTCTTAAATGAGATTTGCTAATTATTTGAAGAAGAGCATGCAAAACAAATTCAAGCACAAAGGCGATAGGATAGATTCAATAATATTCCTCGAGATAGTGCTATGTAGGTACAAGATGTGCCCTTCAACATTCCACAAAGACTGGATTTGTGTGGGCATAAAAGTGCCGAAGAAGGGAGAATTCAAACTTAAAATAGTGACCATGCTAGTGACATGGTGAAAGGTGGACCTGTCCTGCCTTTCAAAATGTTTTTCTCGACGCCAATTTTGCCTCTTATTCTAATCTTTGGATCCTCCCTCCTTTGTACTTCTCCAAGAAGGGCTCTCTTTTCATTGGAGTCAGCAGTCAAGAAAATCACACGTAATAAACATGGATTTTCGTAGAAAAGCTTTCGGTATATCGGTTTGGTTAGTTTACTTTGTAAAATATTTATTCAACTTGCCTTCATAAATGCACTTTTCTATCACCTTTGCATCTCGTGTAAACGTCATATTATAAAAAGTATTACGATATTATTTCAATTACTTTTTTTTTTTCAAATAATCTCTTATCCAAACACGGGTTTTGTTATCATGCACCTAATTAAGTTACCTCTGGCCGTATTCCTTGCAACCTGAAATCGAAAATTATATCAAACTAAAACTGTATTTTTCTATGGTTGTCTAAAAGAAAAAAAAAAAGGAAAATGTACTCTTTCTTGTTAAATCCAGTCACGAACTCTGGAATTCAAATCTTCCAGAGGTTTAAGTGAGTGCTTTGATCAGGCGTTGACTCAGGTCAACAGTTACCTATTGCAAGAAAAGGAACAGAACGGGTCATGGAAATTTCCATTAATCCTGCAACGCAATTTATCATCTAAACCAATGCAATGAGCCAGTGATCGTTGGCTACTTCAGCCACTCCCGGCGCGTGATTCCACCTACGGTTGAAATCGCAGCCGCCTCATGTCTGTACGATTTTTCACTAAGAAACGTTTGTGCGCGTGGAAGAAACGTCTTATCAGTTATCACTTCCACCCCGGTGAACACTACTATTACTACACTTTTTGCCCAGTCTTTTTTGGGCCTGTCCAAATTGGTAAAAGAGGACAACGGTCACCGGCCCAAGTGGCGAAATTTTACGCATTAATTGGTTAACAAGTTTGGTAGTTAGTCTTTAACAAATCCGATGCTATCAATTAGACACGCAAAACTTGTGTTTGGATTGCATTTTCCGTGATTTTTCGTGGAAAAATTACTGTAGCGATTTGATGTATGTGAGGGAAAAAAATACTCCCTCCCTTTTTTTATAACTGACGTTTAAGAAATTTGCTTTTAAGTACTTTTATCTGTCGTTGTATTATCCCCATGCAGCATTAATTATTTTTTCACAATTTTACCCTTTTATCTCTCTTTTCCAATACAGGGTTCTTAATTACTACTCCTAGTAATTATTACTTCTCTCTTTGTAACAACCTAGTAATTATCTGCCCTTCCATATTCTTTCTTCTTTTCTATGTTGACAATTAATGAGGGTACAAAAGAAAAGTAGTGTATAGATTTAAACAATGAAAAACTTTTCTTAATTGGTGTGCAAAACCTTAAACGTCAGTTATAAAAAAAGGGAGGGAGTAATAGGGAAATATGATCACGGAAAACGACGTAATTTTTCTACGGAAACCGGCAATCCAAACAAGGTGTTTATTATCTTGTTTGAATTGTATTGTATGTGCAATTAATGGGTCTATAATCTTATCTTTTTTTATTGATTAAACCGTCTACGTTTGCATTAATTAGCTAGTTTAGAAAAGAAGAAATCTCTCCTACCATTATTAGATTCCATGTTCTCTGGCAAATTGATCTTTTCCTCATGTAAAGTAATATGGAGGTTATTTGCCTAAATAACTCCCTTCACAAAAAATATTCCTAAAATGATTTAATTTCATACTTTATTCCCATAACAACCTTTTCTGTTATCCATCCAATCAAATTCAAATGGATATGAGAAAAAGGGTAAAATCCTTCATTAGTCATTAATATAGTCCAAAAATCCCTTACATGACCATAACACTCTATTCTGAATCTATTTTCTCTTTTTTGAATATAATACTCTACTCTGTTTTAACTTATCACTCTACTGTCCAAAAAAAATTCTTGAATACTTCTGACAATATTTCCAAACATGAGAGCAAAAGTCTTGAATACTTAACATAAACTTGACGATATTTTCAAAGATGAGAGCAAAATCTAAAATTTGACTGTTTATATTTGTTCTAATTGCAATAATTTTGTCTTTGTGATGCTTTCCTTCTTTTTTTTTTTGAAAAGAAAAAATAAAAGAAAAACTCAAGGAAACTGAAATTATCTCCAAACATGAGAGCAAAAGATAGAGTAATGGGGCGCCACAAGTTCGACTAGTATTATTCAATATAGCAATTATTTTTTCTTTCTGAAATTGTCAATATAGCAAATTCAATAATGCTCATGCATGGACGTTATCCACTCAGTCCAGTCCTCGTGTCGACGTGTCCAACAAATATTTCGACAGTGCAAAGACAAATGCTGATGTGTCGGAATTCCTCTCCTCAACGAAACTGTCGTTAATAGTCCGATTAGATACAATAACAAGTTTTTGAAATACATACTACAGTGTAACTTTTTTTAAAAAAAAAATATTTAATTCATACGAGCCCAATTTTTAGAGTCCCAACATCAGCATCGATCCAATAAATTGATTTTTTTTTTTTTTGGTTGCTAACCCTCAAATCCTTTACTTTATACATTCTTTTCGATAGGATAATTTGGGCCTTCTTCAAGACTTCTTCAACTCGCTAGCACATCATAAGTAATTTGACAAATTAAAGAAATGGGATAATATTATTTGCACTAACCTATCACAATAATATTCTAAACCTTTTTTTTTTTTAGCAAAACCAGCTTACCGGGTGGGGATGCCAGCCCCTGCTTTTATTAATAGCCTCTAAACTTTCTTTATGTCTTGGTGTTTTTACTACTTAGAACCTAGAGAACTAAGAAGGAAAGGATTGATATGATACAGCCCTCCGAAAGGTCAACTTCTATTTTAGATAAATTACTGCAAATAATATATACTTTTGCCATATTGGATCAAAGACTACAATATATATATATATGTTTTCCATCATAAGAATCATCCCTATTCTCTTTTCCTATCTACAATCGATAAGAATATTTCAATTATTCTTTCTACTATTTTGTCGAAGAATTCTAGAAATTCTCTCCATTTGAATACTTCAACATGGAAAGCAATTGTATAATTATATTACAAATTTTTCAATTTCAACTCTTCGTATAGTAGGTGCATAAACCCTTACTATAAACTCCATAGTCGATATCTTAGCGGTACTTATTTTTTGAGTAGTAATATCAGCAGAATGATTATTTACACATTCTCTTTAATCGAAAAACCAAGCCTAATTAAGATTAAGAGTAGGTTAGTGCAAAATGGGCACGCTCACTTAAACACCACTTAACAGCAAAATGGATGGAAGGATCCCAAAGCGTGAGCAAATGGGCTTCAGTCTAATGGTCAGAATCCGGATAACAATTTCACATTAGTTGAGTTATTTTATTTTTTCCTAATGTTCAGGATACGAATAGATCCTTTCCTATTGTTAATTTCTAGCGATAAGATAATCCCGTGATTCCGTGGTCGGTGTCCCAGTGAGAATTCTACACTTTGATAATCACGCTTTTCCAAAAAGCGCGTTGTCTCTATCGTATTCTCATCAATTATTTAGTACGAAGATTCTGCTCTTTTTCTTGCTCTCTTTTTGGGGCGGTTACATTAAATAATAGAATAATTTCAGAAACCTTCCATAAAATTTTTAACAACTTCACTTAGCATTATTGTTGAAGTTTTAAAAATACCTCAAATTATCCAAAAAAAAAAAAAAGAGAGCATATTTTCCTTACTTATTTTGTCAACATCAAAAAGAGACAAAACAATGGAAGGCCGCAATTAAAAGTATGTAGCCACTTGGAGGTTGCCTTAGCAAATCAGTGACGTCATATCATGGTCCCAACAGTACCTATGACGTCTAACGTTACGTAATTTCCATTGACGTTATGGTCTACTAAGCTTCTCTCCGCCCCACCTATGATATATATAGTCTCCCCATCGGCCCCTACCCACTATCAAAATCCCGCCCCTCCACCACACCACCTAGCTATGATCACTTTTTCTCTCAAAAATCCCAAAAAAGGGTAGAAAGTAGAAATTGAACCACCATGCAGCCAGCAACACCATATACAACCTGGCCTCCGACCACCGCAACCTCCGCCGGCGGCTACACCAGCCTCGAGTCACAGCTAAGTGACAGTAGCAAAAGTGCGGAAAATGATGGCATGACAAGTAGTACCAGTCAGGTTACGAGACTGGTATCAGAAAATGCAGTGATTGCGTTTGGGAGACGGGGGTGTTGCATGTGCCATGTTGTCAAGCAACTGTTGCTGGGCCTTGGCGTTAATCCCACCATTTTTTTCGTTGACGAGGAAGATGAAGGGGCGATAATCGATGAGCTATCGAAAATCGCAGGCGTTTTGGAAGGGGATGGCAATGGGAAGGTGCAATTTCCGGCTGTTTTTGTGGGCGGAAAGTTGTTTGGTGGGTTAGAAAGAGTGGTGGCTACACATATCACCGGTGAATTGGTGCCTATGTTGAGAGAAGCTCGAGCTCTGTGGCTTTGACGGTTGACTTTGTCTTTGCCAAAAGTCTTTCAATATATATACATATATATATATATATGTATGTATATTTTAAATTGCAAGTTTGCAACAATCCTAGGTGGTTAATATGCTTAGGTTTGTTTCTTCTCCGTAAGTTTTCAATATTGAGAGATATGCAGCAGGGCAGGAGACATTTCGTCATTGATCTCCTTGTTTTTCTTCTTTGTGTAGAGGATAAGGTTTTAGGACCCGTAGATCATGTAATTTTGATCTCTTAAACTCTTTCCGATCGTATATGTCTCATACTTTACAAGTTTATCTTCACAATTCATAGAATTTAGCCAAGCAAGTCATGAAGTCTTCTTCTTTTTATTGTTATTATTGTTATTATTATTATATTGCAATGACATGGTATGGAGTAGTGGCCTTTATTTGTTTTGACAATTTTGACTGAGGTAGTTGCATAAGAGGTGTACGAGTATATATCTCTGGCATATATATATATATACACACGGAGATATTATTTGAAATATTATTTGAAATAATTATTGTAGCACTTTTTATGATAGAATGTATGCGAGATAAAAAAGTATTGATATGATGTATGTGAGATAAAAAGATGATTGAATAATGTGTTGATGATACAAGCAAATCAGTGTATGTAAATAAAGTATAATAATTTACAATTCAAACACACTCGATCGATATCATCGGTGAAAATATATATGACTCATCATCATCAAAACCTTAGTGTGATAATAAGGATGATTATATCATTTTCAGATTTTAACTTTTTCTGACTAATTGAAAGATCTGAATTGCGGCCGATGACTAGAATTAGCCAGCGGTTACTTTGGTTTTACGTGATCGATCGCCTCCTTAGTCCTTCCTTATACTGTCCAAGAATAAATCACAAGATTAAAAAATTAAGCTAGTAAAAACTTGAAGAACTAGGACATAACCGACCATCATGTGCTATCTAAAGCCTAGAAGACTTGCATCCAAAGCCAAACTTAATCGGCACGAATAATAGTTAGTTTAATGATCACGAGATCATTGGTTTTTATCTCAAACTTTCTCATCTTTCCCTTGTAATTAAGACTTGAAGTCTTCTTTTAAAGTAAAAAGAAGAAGGACAAAGGAAAAAAAAAAAACACCCGAAAAATTGATTCTTTATCTAGGCCGACTCGGGGGAATAGAATAAGTATCTAGGCAGGCATATAGTAAGATTACGTACCATCGATTTGTTAGAAAAGCCAGTACAATTACGGGAAGGAAGCTGCATATGTAGCCAAAATTTTATCCCTAGGATTTCCTTTTCTTGATTTTGTATGTGAATATGACGTAAATTCATATTGTTTGAACAGTGAATTATTTGTTTACATTATCAACACGTTTTTAAATTATCATTTTTTATTTTATATGCATCACGTCAAAAAGTATTACAATATTTTTTTTAAAAAATTTACCCCAAATAATCTATTATCTAATAACCTACTATCACATGCATCACATCAAACAAGCTCACTTGTTATCCACAGTCTATGATATCGTCTTCTGCAATTCTAATAGAGATGAAACACGTCAAAAAAAGTCTTGTGTGAGGTAGTAGCCGTGTGCAGTGAAGAGAAAGAGTAAAGATTGACAGGCATCCACGCACACAAATTTAGTTAACCTTATCCACTCCCAATGCTATTCCTTTTCATCAGTGTATGGATATTTTGAAGCCTGAATTGGTGCTATCGAATCGACGAAGTTCTTGAGATTGTTGGACAAAGAAAGAGATGTTACTCCTCGTCATCGTATTAATGTCCCAATCTATTCCATTGCTCACCAGTTACGAAGCAGTGCACAACATCTTTCTTAATGTCCCAATAGAAGTAGCACCATCAAATCTCATGGCAATTTTGATTTTGAAAAGAACATTACCAAATTCATGCTTCTAATAATATCAGAATCCAGCAATAGAGAAAGAGCCAATAACAAACTGTTCAAGTGATCACTCGATTTCCTTTATCAGGAACCTGGATTTCAGTCACTTTTCCATCCACTAGAAAAAGAACTAATGTAAAAAAGATTATCTTGTGTATCAAGTGCTAATACAATGACTGCCTTTTTATCAAAAAAAAAAAAAACTATGTACTCCCAGATGGGGTTGACCAGATGCAAGGTTAACAATACTACACCTTAAATTAAACCAACTGTAGTTCTATTTTTTTGGCTAATTCTTCTTGAAAAACGATCGATGGCCTTCCACGATTAATAGTGTAATCATTTCTTCCTGAATATTTGATGATCCACTAAGACCGTGGACCAAATATAACCCCAGTTGACTTCAAAAATAACCCAGCATTCCCTCCTTTTTTCTTTTCCTTTTTTTTTCCCCCTTTGGAATGCTATACCGAATCTACATATGCCTTGTTTCATCATGAATAATAGATAATTGATTAGTACAATTATGAATCATTCTCCGTGAGAAAATCATTATATACTTTGTCTGATATGAGCCCCGTGACGGACAAACAGCATTATGAAGTCAGCAGTAACTGTCATTACGTGAGAGGGTTGGTCATGATGAGGAAGATGATGATGATGACGACCATGACGATGCAGCTTATGTAAGTGTGATTATATTTCTTGTCATCGAAAATTCAATGTGCGCTTCGGTACAATCTGCCAGTGGGATTCAATAGTTGTCCGCATATGTCAATAAAGTTTTTACCAATTTTTTTTTTTATCGATACGATAGACCTACAATTATTCTATGATATAGAGAAAGAAGGACCTGAAGAGATCGAAGAGAAATCGGAGGGAATTGAACCATCTACCGGTCCCGTGCACTCGTCTGGAAGCCACTTGAAGTGGCTTGCCATATTTTTGTGCCAACAGTGGGAGGCATGGTTTGATCCCCTGAACTCCCACCCCACCAACTTTGGTGATAGCTTAGCTCAGTGATTTTTTCTGCATAACTGGGGTCTTCATGCTTCCCTCTTCCTAAATAAAAGAAGTATACTATTAATTAGTACTACTAAATTGACACGGTCGTCATTAATAATTTAGTGCAACTTTCTTAGTCGAGTAGGAGGTGATTTTCAACTAATTTATTAATAATATTGATTTCTATTTCATTCAAAAAAAGATTGACACAATTCATTACTCCCCGCAAGGAAGGACTAGTTGATTGTTAGTATTTTTTTTTTTTAAGGATGCATTTACTCGATGATTTAAACTACTATAATACTTGCCCAGGCAAGATACATGGCAAATAATAGTCGACCCACATAGGCAAAATCTAAGCTGGCTGGCGTAATTTCATAATTAGAGAGATGTGATTCAGTGCTAAGTTTTATATCTCTAGCCACCACCAGAATCTGTGTTTGGCAATATATGTGGTACAAAAGTTTAGTTAAAGATCGATTGCTATTCTTATTCTAGGATCGTAGTTTTAAAATCGAGTTAGTTTACACTTTACATTGGATTGGAGTGCATTTGTCAAATCTCTAAACATCAATCATTATCTAGAGGACTAGAGCCAAAAGGGGATCCATTTTTTCTACATTTCTTTATAGTAAAAGTTTATGCTATTGATCCATTCCATGCGGCATCGTCATTGAACAATGGCCACCACTTTCCAAAAAAAACAACAATGGCCACCAATATTCATTATTCTTGTAGACTTTTCATATTTTGTCTTTTGCAGTACATGTGATATGAGAATTGCTAGTCTTTGGATCTCTAGTTCTTCACCATCAATGCCAACAAAGACCTGATTTCTCGGAATTCATCTTGTGGAAACTGGAATGCATATCTCATTCAATTTGAGACTATGGCATCGGGAAACGTACTGGTCCCCAAAACTTCACAAATTTATCTCAAATGCTTCGAATCATCTCCACCAATTTTAGTAAAAGCAAAATTTTAATTGAAATTCAACAAATTATTTTTAATTGTCAAGTTAGTACAAATCGGAAAACCCATCACCATCGGTCCATCACCACCAATTGCTACTCAAAAAAAAAAATCACCATGAATACCCAATATCCCACCACAACCACAGAAATCAACAAAAAAAAATTAAGAAACCCTCAACCATCACCAGCGAAATCAGATGAAGAAAAAGAAGACTCGAACCATCTATAGCTTGGGTTCCATGGTTGACCATGTTTTAGGAGAGCCAATCGGTGAAGGGAAAGTGCAGGCAAGGAAGTAGAAACAAGGGGTGCTGGGTGGTGAGGATGTGGCTGAGACAAGTGTCGAAAGAGAGAGAGTATTGTACCGTGAAGATTAAGAATATTTTTTTTCTTTTATTTTTTGTGGCTTGGTGGGTACTCAGGCAAAAGTACCAATTTACTCTGGAATGGCTATTAAATTTTTTTTGATCTTTCATTACCATAGATTCATTACTATTGTAGTGTTCCAAACATTATTTGTGACAATCACTAATGGTCATAGCACCCTCCAACAAATGGGTGGTAATATCTCAATAATATATTTGTGGACTATGGACAAAAGATAGATGACTATGGGAACAAATTGGATGATTGAGAAATTTTTAGGTAAAGATTTCACGAGTTTCGGGGCAGCTCCATAAGTTATACTAGTTTGAGTGGTTTTTTTTTTTTTTGAGTGGTTAAATTATATGAATAAAACAATAGTACTTTTTTTTTAATAAAAAAAAACCTAAGATAGGTTCAGTTTTGGTTATCACCATCGATCAGAACATGTACTCGAAATCATAGATCGCCTATCAATACGATTCTCACATCATCAATAGGAACGTTCAAATATACGATATTTTGTGAAGAAAGGATTGTTCTACGATCCTTTTTAAAAGAAAAAATGATTTTAAACAACTTGTGTTGATTATAAACAACAAAATAGCAGTACGATGTTAGTCAAATCCGAAATCTTCCGACAGTGTTAAACTGCCATTAGCTCCGCCCATGCAGCACATTTTTTTCCTTCCCATCCACTTACGATCCAAGCCTAAAACTTGTGGATTAGGTAGAGACTTTTCAGGCCCATTTACAAGTTAGAACAACAAGCCACGTAAAACAACGCTTTAAAAGCCAGACGGGCTTTGACCATCCACCTTTGTATTTTTTTCGGTGGGGTATTGGAAGTATAGACAAACCACAAACTTTGTCAACTCTTTTGCATTATAGCAATGCGATTTCTGAATGGGGTTTTGCAAAAGTTACGCTCTATTGTCCTCATTAGGCTTGAGCATGGCTGAAGAAAATACTCCGAACGAGTTTTAATTAGCTTATTGTGAAAAGGGTGAAGCAGATTTTTTTTTTTTTTCATTTTAGTTGCTGCTCACATCTGAAGATACCGAGCCATTAACACTAACTCTAAAATGCTAATCTTGTAGGCCATTTTCCTTTTAAGTTTATGTTCTCGATATTTAGGCTAAGACATTGCTAACCCCTTGAATCCTGGACAAATTTTGTTGCTTGTCCAACCCTCTTGATCTTTGTCCCAAAACGTTCTTACATCAGGTTTAACAATTAACAATTCAATCATTAATCTTATTAGCAAGACTGTGTTAAAAAGATTGGTTGGAGTTAATCAACTCAATATGGAATGGAAGTAGTATTTTGGGCTGTACGGAATGGTCGGAAGCTGAATTTGGTGTCCGAGTACTTAGTCTAACATCCGATCTCTCCTCAACCAGGCCCAGGGTGGTCATTGGCTCTTTGTCGGGAAAACTATCAGCAGATTCCTTAGCGTCCAGTACCGGAATCTAAGGCTAATTGGGCTTCAGCAACCTCTTCTCTTTTTTCTTTTTTTTTTTTGTTTTAAATACAAATTTGAAGACAACGAATAAGATTTGTTGTAAAAGAAAAGAAAAGAAAATAGAAGGACAGTAAGATTGCAGCAAAGTTAATTCAGCTCAAAAACTCATCTTTCCTTCGTAGGTGTCTCAATTCTGATTTAGAAATTACTTTTGATCTCACCAAGTCTCATATTGTTTGATTGAACTTTAGTAGGTAACAACTAGATTTAGCAAAAGAAGAACGAGTTTATGGGTCCAAAATCTCAAAGCGCAGGTTGTGATTCATATGAATAAAGACCTGACATCTCAACACTGCGTTGCAAAATGCCATTGTTCATGCGACTAATATCTAGCTTTCCACCAAAATCTCTTTTTAAAGTGAATGCAAGGTGCAATTTTGTGCGAAGAGAGACCGGGAACCAACTTTCACAAGCATATATATATTCACACGATTTTCCAAACAAATTGAAGGCAACCCCAACTAAAGAAATATTAACAGAGAGAGTTGAGTTGAGTGGAGTGGTAAGATAGGAGAGACTGTCAACAGGTGGTCTTGAACCCCAAGATCTCCCACTTATCTCAAAAAA
Organism: Coffea eugenioides; assembly: GCF_003713205.1. Taxonomy (NCBI): domain Eukaryota; kingdom Viridiplantae; phylum Streptophyta; class Magnoliopsida; order Gentianales; family Rubiaceae; genus Coffea; species Coffea eugenioides. The sequence goes on from NC_040036.1 coordinate 13,777,098, forward strand.
AAAAAAAAATCCAACTAAAGAAATTGATTATCTAAAGCCTCTCAAATTTTGAGAGACTCAAAGCTAAACCTACTAGGTAGTTCACAATCAAGGTTCAAGAAATAGATGAACGGAAAAATTCTTGATCATTTGTGTTCCCAAACTGACCTTCACCGCCAATTAAACAAGCAAAGAAGTCCTTGTCCAAGTGATTCCTGGAACCATGAACCAAACTCGAGCTTCCAACTTCATCACAACTGCTAGAGATCTGGGAGGAAAGAGAAGAATAAGGTGTATTGTTCACCGATAACAGCATTTCTTGAGCCTTATGCAACTCCTGCTTAAGCCTCCCAACTTCACTTTGAAGCCTCTCATTATCTGCTAACAGATTTTCCAATCTTAGCTGCAAAGCCTTGTGATCAACCTCAAGGTTTTCATTCTTCCACCGGGCACGCTTGTTTTGGTACCAAATTGCAACCTTGCGAGGTGGTAGACCCAGCTGGTGGGCTAGTTGGGACCTGCGATCTGGATCCAGTTTGTTATTGAAATTAAAGCTTTTTTCTAGGAGACTAACCTGATCTTGAGTCAGCCTTTTCTTCTGAAATTTGAGTTCGTTTTTTCGAACGCTTGACTGAATGTGGTGGTAATCCATTGCAGTTCTTGCCAAGAGAAACGTTCAAAAATGGCAAATAACTCTGACCATTGTATGTGAAAGGCCAATAAATTGGAGATCAAGATGTTAAGTTGGGCAGCACATCGTAATCATGCATGCATTTGGCTGGTCATCACGTGGGCTGTGTCCTACTACTAATTGAAAGTCTAGTCCTACTATTTAGGATTAGACTTCAGTAATTGGTGAACTTGTTTTTCCAAACCAAGAAAAGGGAAAAAAAAGAAGAAGATAAATGCATGTTCAAGAAAGCTATATTGGAGAAATAAAACAACACGTAAAAGCACCATGATTTGGTGTTGCGTGTGGTAATATTTCAAAGGCCAACGTAAGAATTGAAAGCGTATTGATCTGTTGATCTCCGTACTAGAAAAAAAAAATCAAAATATCAGTTATAAAAAAAAATCAACACATCAGTTGCAAAATTGTCGATGCATGTCTTGTCTGTATCTGTAATTTGTCAATGGATATGGTGGGGGAAACGCCAAGTCAATGCTTAACAAAGCATACAGCTCATGATTTGAACAATTCTATTTTGGTTCGCTTTCCAACATTTGTGACCACTCTCTCTCTCTCTCTCTAAGTTATAGAGTCTTCTCCTTCTTTTTTTTAAGATAAATTGACTTCGAGTGAAACTGGCTATAGCTGGATGCACTTCGACTGAGGAGAGCCGCCTCAATTGTGAAACATAATAGTTCAAAGTTGATTTTTTGAGGGGTTTCAGAATTGCATATCGGTTTCATGATGAACTTGAATAAGCTTTTAATAATAGTTAAGCTAAATTAGTTCAAATTCAAGGTTGACAAGTTTAAGAATACACTGAAACTTGACTTTAGATTTTTTTTTTTTTTTTTTGACTTAGATTATTAACAAACAAAATTTGAACAACCTTTTAGTTGATAAGCTCGAGTCAAATGTTGAGCAACACGATTCATATTTAAACCCTCTTCAATTCATCAGTTTTCATCTGTGAATTCATTATTCATGTACGTAGAGGATAAATAGAACTCAAGGGTTGAGCTCATGACGTTTTTAACCGGGATATATGACCCTTTTTATTAATCTAAACTCGTCATCTTTCTTTTATTTTTGGTAGATACCATCCAGCAAAACTTTGATTATACTGCCCTGCCCTTGAAAACTGACATTTCTTGTGATCAAACGCAAAATAAAACGCACAAATTACTGTCAAATAGAAGAGAGATCTCCAGAAAGATATTTTGTTGTTGTATATATAGGAACACAAACTACCACGGATACACTCTATAAACAATACAACTTGCAGAGACTTATTAATCCATCAGGCATGAACCAATTAAGTTACACTACTACATTTCTTTTCCTTTTCTTTTGGGTTACGCCAGAGGGTGCCTTATTTGATAAGATCAAGCTCTATCTGGTAAAGAATCAATGCAAGAAAAGCAAGACAATAGAATAAAATTAATGTCTATTTTCATCAATTATTTTGATTTTCTGTCCACCAGAAATGATCTCTATCTGCTGGCTCAATTATTTGCAAGATCATGCTATATTACATATTCCCCTTAAATTCGATCGCCATCTTTAATTTTCGTAACCTATTCCAACAATAATGACATCGTAACAACTGAAAACGTATTATATCAAATATTTCATCGAACAATTCGGTTAAATAATTCACAAATGATCGCTTAGTAACATTTAGGCACACTGAACCTGTATCAAAATCTCCGCCGCCCAAGTGTGTACTACTTGACTGAAATCACTCTATTCTCATCATTCACCGCTAAAAGAGAAACTTGTTGTTAGGACAGGATACATTTTCCCCACCTGCCATGTCTTTATTGCACATATAGGATGTAGCTTTCAGGCATCAGTACTTGTGGGGTTCAAATTGGCGGTTCATGAAACGCGACGTTAGGGCACGGTTCTAAGATTGTAATGCTTTGAATGTTGGAATAAGTAGTAATACTTCCTTGTTAGCTTTTTGTGGAAAGTGCATGAACTTCAAAATGTGGACATATTCATTTTCTTGACCTAACATCTTCGTCATGGACGTTACAAGGATCCCAAAGCTAGTAGATTAGATTCCAATAGTCCAGTTAATTATGTATCTACAGGACATAGCTGGAACTAAAAAGTATTGTTTTCCTTTTTTTTTTTTTGGTATTACATCGTTTAGAATAATTTATTTTTCCCATTACAGTTATGGAGTTTAAAATTCAAGAGTATAAGATGATTTACTTGAGATCTTGCAACAACTCTGGTAAAATTTTTATCCCGTGTGTGAATCAGTAGAATCTTTGAAATCACGGTAGAATTCTGATTCGGCTTCCTCGAAATTAAAGGGGATAGAGTTAAGTTGATTTCTAGCTTCTAGACGAGCGAACGATACTCTATATTTCTTAGTGGAATTTTGATCAAATTGAGGAGACACTTTTACTAAAGATCTGGTGCAGTTGAAAACTAGGGTCGAACAAAATCTACAAACTATATATTTATGAAGACTCATGTTCAACTTATTTGGGGTTTAGCATGCTGCAGTTAGCTGTTTTCCCATGCTTCTCCGTGCAAAGGGTTTCTAAGTTTTCTGATCGACTTATGTACTACAACTATAAGTGTCAAATAAATCCATTTAATTAAATTTACCCATACTCGTTCATGAATAGTTGGGTATGGATATTTTAAATTTTTACATATAGGTATAAATGAGTTATCCAATAATATCCATTTAATAAATGGGTGTAATTGGATAACCCACCAAACTCAATTAACCCAATTATTCTCTTTATAAAAAGGACTATAGTCATTTTGTCATGATGTCCTACTTAATTTTTTTTCTAAGATTCTTCATTTTGTCATGATATTAACTACTTTTATTATTATTATTATTATTATTATTATTATTTGTTAGTTTTATCTTATCATTTTATTTTCTCGTAGTTTGTTAACTTGTTCATTTTTCAGTATTACCAATTTATGACAAGCTTTATCCTCTTTTCCTACCTTTCTAATATGAAATTTTAAATTTATGCAAAAAAAAAATGCTAAGGGTTAAAAGTTTTTGGATTAAATTTTTATGTTAACTTTCATATTATTTAGTCCAAATTTTTATATTCTTATTGTTCAATTATTAAATTGTATGCAATTTTGTGACATAGCATACAAATGGGAAAAGATGGTAGTTAGACTTATTGGGCATTATAAGTAAATATTTAAAATTAATGATGAGTGCAAATTGCAAAGGGTGGCATAAATTGATAATTTAGTTTACAAAATGAATTTAGATGAGTTTGTAAAAAGTTAGAATAAATGGGTTGTAAATGGGTAATTGGGTTACCCAACTCATTTTTTGACTTACTCATTTATACCCATCTTTTTAAATGAATATAAATGGGTTGACTCATTTATTCCCATTACCCATTTTAATCCGTCCAAACCTGTCCAAGTCACCTATTTTGACACATCTAAGTATCTAACTACAGTTTAATCTGAAGTTAATTTATAAATACATAATATGACAATTGTTTACGATAAATAGACAGACACACACAAGTGGGTTTATTTAAGCACTATTCTCGACAATAGCATGGTATGGTTGTCTTGATGATTATCATTATCATTTTGTCGAATACATGTAAAAGCTCCATAGGAGAGTATTGAAAGGGCAATTTTAATGACAATAGTATCATGCAGTGGTGAAGTCAGGACCCATTACAGAGAGTACAATGAGAAAATGCTTTTTTTTTTCTTTTTTTTTTTTCTGACGGAGTGGGTGTCCGGGTCAAGTCCTTAAAGGCGGCCCGACTAATCCCACTTCGGCCCGGCCCAGCGCCCCAACCAGACCTAGCACGTTAGATGCACGGAGAATCTGATGTTGCTGCGGAACCCCGGGACACGAGGACCCGAGGAAGAGGCGCCAACCACCAGCCCATTCACGTGGGGGCGAGAAAATGCTTTTTAGTAAAGTAAAAATTTATTGTGAATATGAGTTATAGTATATATTGCCTTAGGCTTTAATTATTGTGATGACCACATTGTTTAAGTTAAAAAAGGTCGAATCTTTTTTTATTCTTTAAGGAGTGACATAGATGTTTGATAAAAAAAAAATAGATCCAATGTTTTTGCAAAAAATTATTTGTTATAAACTTCGGTTTTTAGGAAGAAGACAATTCTATGTAATTTAACAAGGAAATGCAGACAAAGAATGAACTTTTAAAATATTAAAGGAATGCAATGTAGTAAGGGAAAGAAATTCGACTGTTGTGGTGGTGCCTCAGTACAACTTATATATAATCAGCAGCACCTTCAGTTTGATGTAAGGAAAACTTTTTGCGACAAGTGAATAAATGCTTTATGTAAGTGATTACTAAGATGCTTTACCGAGCAAAATATTAATGAAGAATAAGTTTAATTTAAAAATAAAAAATTTGCCTTTAGTTTTTGAATTTTGTTCCAACAATGTTTCTCATCTTTAAAAATGAAAAAAGTTGCCTTTAATTAGGAATAAAAGTTTTTTTTAGAGCAATTTTTACAAGAGCTATTAATCGAACTGGGCAGCTCTCCAGTCAAGTCTTAAGGGCTCGACTAGGCTCGTTTTTCTTAATAAATAAGTCGAGTTTGAGTGCTATATGTACTCATTTTTGAATCGAACGACTCACCAACTACTCGACAGGTTCAAAATATAAGGGTCATTTCATTGCATGTCTAATAATTATACCCTAAGTTTCAATTTTCAAACGAGGATTCCTGTTGTTGCTGCTCTAATTTTTCTCTCCTCTTCCCTTTTCCACAACCCGCAGCCGCACTTTCCTACACACCAAATCACCAATCCATCCACCACCTCACCACCATTACTCGAGCTCGTTAAGCTCGGCTCGATTTTCAAACTCGAGTTCAAACTTGAATTCAAGTTTCACTAGTCGATCTCGAATGACTTTTGAAACTCGAACTACTAATCGAGCGAGTTCGAACTAGCTTGATAAATGTTTGAGTCGAGTTCAATTATCAAGTGCTTGAACTTGATTCGACTCGATTAATAACACTAGTTTTTACCATGAGTTTATACTTTCTCTTAGTGAAAGGGAAACAGATTTTGTTGCACATGACAGGTGTCGAGCATGTGCAATAATAATAATAAAAACCTAAATACCATTAAAAGCAGTCAATAATTAATCCTAGGTACTGGAGCAGGGACTCTAGGTGTGCAATGGGTTACTTGATTCACCCTGTTTTCGAAGAGTTTGCTTAATCCGATATACCAGAATTAATTAGTTGACAAAATTTACTAAATAGTAGACAGTGGCAAGTAGGGTCGTCTCCTCAGGGACTGGGGATATTTGTCTCTTTGAGATTCCAATTGGTAAAGGGGGATTTTATCGGACTAAAACTAAAAATAATTAAGCAATTCACTAAAAATAAATAATTAACTAGCACGAATATAAACAGTAATTAAATCAAGAATAGATAAATTCTAACCAAGGATACAACTACTCAGACACAGTCCACTTACCCGATCATTGATGCAAGGGAAGTTTACTTAATTTATTAATAGGCTAGTTATAGTCGCCGACGAACTCTAACAACCAATGTTTCCTTAATTTATTGATAACCAAGGTACGACCATTGATTATCCCTAATCAGAAAATACTCCTAGGTACGACCGTAGGAATTAATTTCCCAATTGCATTAAGATCTAGAAAAACCTAGCCCCAATCAATAACACGCTACGAGGGTTATTTAAATTAGATTGCACATTCTCCTAGTGTGTAAACACGCCAGTTGCCACTAATATTAATCAATCAAACAATTACGGATTTAATTGACTAATTTGGCAGGAGATTAATAAGTCACATTGAACATCGGGCCCTTAACATCCAATTAACAAAATAATCCCATGGAAATTCAAATAGGCAACGTGCAAATATTAACAAATTAAGAAACGCGTGAAAACTAATTAGATCTCACAGATATTTAGGACTGCGCCGTCGAGTTGATCCTTGACTAGATGAAGGGCTTAGCCACGTCACATAATTAAATCTCCACGCAAATTAATTGATTGCAAAGGCATCAAGTTTTTCACTAAGAAACGAGAAATAAAAGATGTTTTTCCCGTTGGAAAATATTATCGAACAGTAGGCGTGCGCCTAACAAGAAAAGAAAGAAAACTAAAACTATCCTAAAAACTATCCTCTGTGCGATTGTCACTTAAAAGCCAAAAATGACTAATGCCCTTTAGTGGCCCCCCGCAATTAAGAAAGGAGTGTACATAAAGTGAAGTTCTCTTCGGTCCTTTCTTTAGTTTCCTCTTGATAGGCAAAGACGTCAATACTCCTAATCCGCAAAAAGGAAGTGCAATCCAGTTCCAGTACCACGTGGGCCAGGTTCGTGGATTATTTGAAGTCTCTCGCGCTTGGAGTCTTTTCCTCAAGATGGTTTCCTTTTTTTAGCACTTTTCAGGTCTACTTTCTGTAAATGGGTCCAAATACCAAATATAAGTATATGTTAACAATTAAACAATATTTGGCAAAAATAATGAGAGAAATTAACAATAAAATTACTAACAATTAATACCCTATTAGTACAGCAAATCGCTTTTTTCGGTTCTCTCTCCACTTTTCTACCCTGAAGAACAAAGGAGTTGATTCAGAGTATCTTTTCCCAGATCAAATGCTGGAATTTCATTAGCCTGCCTTCGTAGCCACCAAAGCTAAGGAAATTAACTCTGGCAATAAGCTATCTGAAATTTAACCAATCAGTTTATGGATCAATGTTTGTTTCGACAGTTACAAAAGCATTCAAGGTTTCTTTTTCTGTTTAGATAGTACTTTAAGAACATGCTGAAATGGATATTGCTATATCAATTTTGTTTCAATTTGTCCGAACAGACTCAAAAAGTTCCGTAACCATTGGTTAATTATCCCATTAAACCCTTAATCTTTTCAAAGGGGTATAAGATTAACTTTAAGCCTATTGATTGAATCCTCTATAATTTAGTGTTGAGTCAATTAAATCCTTTCAATGGTCTTAAAATTTGAACAATAATTAGAAAATCGACCCACAATAAATAACGAATGGATTTACCTCATAAACTTTTTAATTAAGGTACAACAACAGTATATGGATTAAAAAAGCTTCCTTTATCACTAAAGTAAGTAAATAACAATTTTAAATTGTAATCAGAGAAAGACAAGTTGAATCAAATATTTGCAAAGACAGGTTTTGCTACCCCAAATCAATCACCAACAGGCTAATAAATTTACAATAAAAAAAACTTAGAAAGTGCCGTCTTGATTATTTAAAGAGGATTTAAATGTGGTATGATATCTATCTTCTATGATCTTTTAGCTCAGATGAAAAAGTTAAAAATACTTATATGGCTGTTAATAAATTTATAGAGCATAATGGGTTCCAAAACTAAGAATTGGCTAGACCTCACTGATTTGTCCTCACAAAGTTTGACAATTACATTGCACATGTTGATAATTTGAGAGCTTTCATAGCAATTTACCAAAATCCTTATACATGTAATTTAACAGGTCAAAACAGACTTAATGTCATTATCTTGCAGATCTGCCTGGAAATTTACTCAGGGCAGATAACATATGATAATATATAAATATATATATATATATATACATATATGTCTGTCATTGTACGGGTACTCTCTCTCTCTCTCAAAACTTCTCTGTATTGTTCCAATTTTATCGGATGTCCCAGAAGGAACATGTCTTCCTCCAAAACATGATTATAATAATAATATGACACTTAGATTATTAATGGGTTGCAATGTAGGGTTAGAATTACTCATGCATGTTTTTGTCAAGCCCTATTATTCACCCCACTCAAGGGAAATTTTTTCTTTAAAAAAAATTAAAGTTCTGTTTCGAATCGAGATATTCACCAGCTGTCTCTCGTTTCCATTCTTGGAAACAACTAAGAAGTTTCTTTCTCTGTTGCCTGAATGGTGGAATTTATGTAGTGTTTGTTCAAGTCGCCCTGTTGAAGCCGCAAGCAAAATATTTTGGAAGCAAGAGTAACGTTAACAATATGAAGCCATAGAGATTAAATTTGTACTTGAACTCTGGAGAAAATTTGTCAAGAGATTCGAGACATAGGTATTTTACTCGGAAATTTACATAGTTAGTTGGGTAGCCACGAATGGAAAAACTGGTACTATAGATTCTATGTATAGACGTTAAATTGATTCATTCTAGAATGGTATACTGATTTAGTCTATGTTTACGGTAATTGAAATTAATCATATCATTTTCGTTTCCAAATTTTACGTTTTCTGGCCATTTTCTTCAACTATAACTTTGTGCCCTTTTTGGTTAATACTTTATTATACTTGGCGGTCCAAATAGTGTTACTGTTGTTTGATTATTTCCCATTGAAAAACTCAAAATTTTAATTCACCGGAAAGATTTTGATAAAGAAGGCAACAACTAAAATTAACAATATCAAGGTAATTTTGATCTAGTGGTTAAAGTTAAAATCTTAGAATTTAGAGTTTTTGGGTTTTAATTTCTCTTTCATTCCCGCTTCTCAAGTTCCATCACTCCCACGCTAAAAAAATATTTTAAAAGTATATATTAAACAAAGAAAATTAGCATTGGTTTCTTAACAAATCTTTAGTCAACTAGAAGAATTCCTGATGAGATATGGATCAGATTAAATATAGACTTTTGTCCTTTTTCCCTTTATTAATCTGTTGACCTCAAAGGTGACAAGAGGACCCTAAAGAACTCCATTTTCTTCTCCAAGACCATCTTCTTTCTCTGGTAATACAAATTTTTATGGACAAATACACGTCTCCCTAACACATGGGTAGAACCATTAGCTTAGGTAAGCAACATGATTAAGTTCCTAATTGCTGATCAAGGACAGTTGATTGTATAAATGGATGGTGGAGACATGAACTTTTTTTCAATCATATTTGAAACGAGTTTCAAAGATGAAAGCGTATGGTAGATAAATCTACCATTCGAAAAAGTTATCATCCAATATGGCTAAATCCTGATTAAATATTGTTATGGATTTATTATTATTATTATCATCATCATCATCATCATCCAATAGGATCACGGTTCATTTTCTGTGCGTGTTATTTTTCTTTTCTTCTTTTTGGTAGAGTTACACGTACTTTTTTGCATCTTTCCCACACCATTTTCACATATGTCTAGTGTATTTTGTGCTTCATTGGAATTTTTTTTATTTTTTAAAAAAGGGTCAAGGTTGAGAGATCAAAGCTGCCTAGTGTCACCTCAGCTAACTAAAAAGCATTGGACCAGAAGATGGGCATTTATTGAGAACACAAGAAATTGCTAAACTACATAGGCTAAGTGGTCATAGTACCTATCATGTATTGGAATGGCAAGTTTTCTTACTAAGTTTCACGAGCAAAAATGTAGGTGCCCAGCTTTGCAGGTGTGACTAAAGAAATGGAATGACGTGCGTGTGTTTGTGTTCATGAGAGAGAGACAGAGACTCAGAAAATCAGTTCGTGTTCTTTTCTATTTTGCTACCATCCTAGTTTTCCCCATACGTATATGAATTATTGTAGCATGCAGGCGGACGATGAGTTAACAAGACAAATACATACATTTGCATCAGTCAGACAACACAAACACAAAACTCCTCGACTTATCAAAATTGGATCCAGCCTACACCAGTTACAATTTCTATAGCAATTTTTTTTTATTCTTCTATTTTTTTTTTAGTTTTTCTTAAATAGTTGAAGGAAATTAATTATAGGTTTCAAGAATGGGCCCTTTTTAAGGTCATTTGTTTTCATGCTTTTCTCTCCTTGTTGTCTAATATGTTTTTGTCCTCTCCTTCCCCCCACAAAAAAAAAAAATCTGATTCTTTACCATATTAGCACCCAAAAAGCATTCCATATAAGAAGCTAGCTATGGCCTCTGCCCTCCTACCTTTTTTTTTAATTCCCTTGCAAAACATGTTTAGAATTTCTACGGCCACATCCTTGCTTCAATAAGAGTGAAGAAGTCTGCCAAGTTTACCAACTTTTATCAAAAGTGCAAGGTCATAAGGAGTTTTGACAGTAAAACAATGGAGGAAGACTTCAGAAGTCATCGAAGAAATTTCGAACCAAAATCATTATGCGCATATGATAATCTGCTGACACCGATTGGCACGAGGAATTATTCGGCAGATTTCTTGAATATAATTGCTCAAAAATCAAAATCAAATCTTTTTAGATAACGCAACTGGGAATCTAGCTATTGTCTTTTTCTTGCATACGATTGTAAAGGAAACTTTGATGCAGCTAGATTATGCATCTGAATATTCCCGTCTCAAATAATAAATGGCAATCTTATCCTGTTAAATACATTACTATGGTACTAGACATGAGATGATTAAATGTTTTATTTATGGATTGCTGTGTCCTAGAAAAAACAAATGTCCCTGGATAGAAATTGACCTAATGAAATTGTAATGCAACCATGCACTATATGTCATGGTCAACGTCATCAACTCTGATCATTAGTCAATTGTTTCTAGCTAGAAGTTATTACTCTTTTTTTTTTTTGTACCGAGAACAATCTAATTTCATCGAGTTTGTTTGAGATTATACGCATGCATTTATTCTCGTTTATTTGTTGCATGAGTTAATTATGCTCAAGCTGAGTTTCAAATGAACCACTAGTTATGGGATTAGTAGTCAGGGAGTTGAACTCCTGCCTGATAGATTTTGATAGATCAGGATTTAAATCCTGACCAGCAAGTTTAGGGTAGGAAGGAAACAGAGGAGTAGGAGGAGGTAAAAAAATTTGAGTTTCAAACGGTCAATATTGAGATATATATTTTGTTCACCTTGAATCTTAGCACCTAAGGAGTATTAAGGACTACAAGAGCTCTAAAAGGTCGAGAAAACATGATGTCTTAAGTGAAATCCTAATCACATGCGTGTGCTAATGAAACTGAATTCTTTAGGATGAAACGCAATGGATCAAGAGCTTAAACCGGAATAGCAATATCTTAACAGTCAATCAGTTGCCCTAAAAAAAGTTGATAAATCAAAAGAAAAGAGGGTTTTTACATTTTGCCCGAATTGATTCTCAGCATTTTTATGTTTCTCCACCCTTTTTTTGGCTTTAACAGTGGAGAATGTTCTATGTTAAACGAAAGCAACTTGATGTCAAAAGGCTAAGAAACTTCCTACGTAACTAATTGCCTGTTTTGGGGTGAACTTCCAATTTGATGAAAGCAACAGGTATACCAAGCAAGAAAGCGTGCTTAATCTGTCAAGAGCGAATACAGCCAACAATTAAATGACGACCATTACAACAGGATAATTGGTGATCTCGCCAGGATACGATTTTACGATTTCACACTATAGATTTCACCCTCTCTATATATATATATTCTCTTCCATCCTATGTGGAATGAGGTTCATCGCACTATCTTCCTGATCAATCTCATATATCAATGGAAGGCATCAACGTTCTCCCGCCAGGTTTCAGATTTCACCCCACTGATGAGGAGCTCATCAATTATTACCTCAAGATCAAAGTCTCTTCTGCCACAAATCCCTTAGTTTCCATCATAGCTGAAATTGATCTTTACAAGTTCAATCCTTGGGACCTTCCCGGTACTTCCTGAATCCTAACCTTCCATTTCTTTGTATTCCTAAATTCATATCTGCTTAAGAGTTGGTAAAAGATCATTATCATGTCATGCATGGCTTATTGATACCATACACTATTTCTTTGAAACGCAGACAAAGCCTTGTTTGGTGAAAGTGAATGGTTTTTCTTCAGCCCCCGAGATAGGAAATACCCCAACGGGGCTCGTCCGAATCGAACAGCTGCATCCGGCTACTGGAAAGCCACAGGAACTGATAAACCTATCCTTTCTTATGCGTCACAGTGCATTGGGGTGAAGAAAGCTCTGGTATTCTACAAAGGTCGTGCTCCAAATGGCACGAAGACTAACTGGATGATGCATGAATATAGGCTTCTCAATGATAGCCATCATTCTTTAGTGCAGAAAGGATCAATGAGAGTAAGTTCATTGGATTACTACTCCTATCTCCTCGTGGATTTTCTGAGAAATAAAAAACGAATACAAATCGTGATTTGTAGAAGTTTGAACTGGAAAATGAAAAAAGCACCGTAAGGTATTAGACATTTGTGAAATGGAGTCAAGTAATCATCCCGTGGAAAGAAAACAACTCGGACAAGTTCAGCATTCTTCTACACATAATTAGATCATTTGGTTGATTAATCATTCAAAGGTTTGAAAGTGAATATGGACCTGACAGACAGCTGTTTCAAAACACTGACTCTTTGTCTAGTTTGGTTAACTCTTTAGGAATGCACGAAGTAATGATAATTATTAGATTCACCAAAATCCAAAGCAATGTCTTTCCTCGCGTTTCTCTCCTCAACTTCTGCCTACTAGTATTAGAGCACCTGCGTCACATGTGGGAGGTATTGTGGTTTGTGATGCATAATCAAACAACATTTTTATTTAGATCGATTAGAAAATGTTTTAACTATTTTAATTACTTTATGTTCTATAATCTAGCCTCAAAACCTAAAACAAAATTAAACTATTTAGAATATTTTACTTCTCCTTTAATAATGAATATATACTTGGATAGTAATATACTAGTATAGATTAAGTCCAGTAAAGTCAAGAAGGAGAATGGAACGCCTGATTCCCACCGATAGGTGGAAAAAGTCTGATGATTGGCATCATGGTAACAAAAGATTTGGTCTGATAATTTTTGTCAGGTGATTTACCTGCAAGAGTTATCAGTTTTTGAGATTCATGTTTGACGTTCATATTACCTTTTGATTGATGCAGCTGGATGACTGGGTAGTATGCCGTGTTCGGCAGAAGAGCAATAATAGCATTGAGCCAAGGGAAGGAAACGCCAAAAGCAGGTCCAAGCGGACATTCCCTTGTGGCTTCGACGCCTATGGAGAAGGAGAAATCGCTCAGAATATCAGCTATTTTGGAAATAACCATTGGCATCCACAACAAAACTCTGATAGACTAATTCCATATGGGCATCTTGATATTCAAGGAGGAACTTCATCGGATCAATCGAGCTCCCAAGAAAATTTCGAACCATCCCAAGTTAATATTAACATGAACCATTCAATGAAAGATGCATTAGAAAGCATCAAAAGAGTGCTCTCTCTCGGGAATTTAGATGAACAGGGATCAAAACTGCCAAATAAGCGATTACGTTCTTCTTTAACTCCATCATCAACTTATTTGGAAAACTCAGGCATATTTGTGATTCCTAATAATCCATAGCCCAGATTTCGCTGCCAAATCCTATGTCATTTTCGGAGATCCAGATTTGTTAATGTACATTTCATTCTTGAATAGTGCTACAAATCCGCAAAAGGGTTGTTTTCAACATCCATGAGCGCATGGCTGGATCCTGCTTTCCACCATAGCCCATCTAGTACTTTTTGGGCAGGTGACAGGTGGATATATATATATATATATATATATGTCATCATTGATTTTCTTTTTTTTTTTTTACTTTTTTCTTTATATTGAAAAAACGAATCTCTTGTTGTCCCGAGCAATGGCTGGGTCGATCAAGAGTGGTATGCACATACATGTATATGCATGTCTTGTATATAAATGGTATATGATGATATATGTATTTCTTCATAAACAGAATTTCAGAAATCCAAAAATCAATATTATGATTAATCAATGATTATCCATCTTGTCTGCTCTGATGAAGAGGTCATGTTTTACTTGTTCTGGGTTGAGAACATGTCAAATGTAGATCTGAAAATTTGCTTGGCAGATATATTAATTACTATTAAGATGAGCAAGTTATATACGTGTTAACAAAAGCAAATCAGATGATGCCTAATATTTGTCTTCTTCAAAATATGACATGAATTATGGGATCACAATTATCAATTATTGTGAAAGTTAGCTTAAATTAATCGGTCTTTCAGTGTATGAGACATCAAAATATTTAGTTCTTGAATCCAAATTAAAGCAACAGCTCGTCCAAAACTGTTTAACATGACCTATTTGTTCTATTCTTTGGTTCCAGGAAATTATCAAAGTTTGCAGCCGAGCTGTTCCTTCTGTTGATGACACTTTGCAGACGCTGTCACATGTTAAGTGTATGATTTATGCTATATTTGGAAACTTTGATTCTTGTTTGTCACTTTATTGATAACTTCTCCTAAACAATGTGAATCCCATTTAAAATTTTCGAGTTTCAACTTCCTTTTCGACAGTACTTCTCCCCAATTGGATGAAAAACTTGACGCTTTTGGTTACAGGTAGTCTCAAGAATCACTAGCGAAATATAGCCGCCTTCCCACAATGCAGGCAATTTTGTTATCAACTGCTGCTTGGAACTTATATCCTTGCGTGAAACCATAAAGATTATGTAACTTGCTCCTGCAGTGAATTTATACCGCCCTGGCAAGGTAAAAACAAAAGCTACTGCTGTTACTACCATAATCATTTCACTTTCCCCGCGAAAATAAAAGAGATATACATATGGTTTTGTATTGAAACAAGTCAAGAACTCTGAAGAAGTTTACAAACCAAGCATCCTGCACTATTTCACTTGAATTTCTTTTGGATTTTAGACAGACTAGCCCAAGAGAAAACAGGGAAACGGAAAAAAGAAATGACAGATACTTTCATTTATTTTTTTTCCTTATAAAGTCAAAGAGAGGATGGTGATCACAGATAGATCAATATAAAAAGGTGATTGTTTCTTTCTTTAATTTATTTTATTTTGGTGAAAAGAAGGGCTTGACGCCATCACATACTAATTGAACAATGATGGGAGGCACCTATCTAATCTGTAATCAAAACAGATCAAACTAGACCAAGTGTATATCTCTAAGTAACTTAATTACATAAAACTTGAAACAAATTCAACCCTTGCTCTCTAATTAATTGTTTAGCAGTGGCGTTTCAGAAAATGGATCAAGATATCTTGCGCAAAATGCCTGAACGAGACACCTAACTAGACAACAAGTTTTTGGTCTACTTTTAATTTTGGGCCGGGATCACTTGTACCAACAATTTCAAAATAGATATATATGTATTGCGTGTACTACTATACCTTCACATTCTAGGCCCAAAACTAGTACTACCGGCTTTGTTTGGATCTCCTGTTTTTGGAGTGTTTTTCAAAAATTAGTTTTTCAAATACAATAAAAGTTACAACGAAGTACTCTAAAAGATAATCTAAAAATTAGTTTAAATTTTTTTAAAATTTTACCAAATATCTCATAATAAAGTGCCAATAAAAAATATTTCAAAATATACTCTAAAAACTCTGCTACAGCAAAGTTTTTCAAAAACACCCCCAAAAACAGCTAATCCAAACGGAGTTAGCTCCGAATGAGTCGGCTTCTCTAGCCTCTAGTGTATAGTGAGTAAATGGATGCGTTTGGATTAGTTGTTTTTTGAATGTTTTTGAAATATTTTATTATGATAATATAGGTGAAAAATTTTTACTATACATGCTTTTAATTGTAGTGTTTTTGAAAATATATTTTCGAATATTTTTAATGAAATATTTTTAAATTTTTATAAAATCTTACAACCACCCACCACTATCCTACCCCTCCTCTGGTCAGGGGTCACAATCAGAAAATGGTCACCACCCGCGACCAGAGAAGGGAAGGGAAATTGCGACCACAGAGGGGGAGGGAGGCAGCGGGAGAGACGTGGGGAGAAAGGAGGAGGGGAGAGGAGGAAGAAAAAGAGAAGAAAAGGGAGAGGTAGAGAGAGGAGGAGAAAGAAGAAGGGGGAGGAGAAAGGGGGAAGGGCGGGGGAGTGGTGGTGGTGTATTTTTTTTTTTGTATATTTGGAATTGATTATGAAATATTGTATGGAGAAAGAGGGAAGGGGCGGGAGGAGGGGTGATGGTGGTGTTTTGGAGTTGTTTTTGTTTGTATATTACTGTATTATTACACATGAAAAACTTGTTTTTCAAAAATTAAGGAATTCAAACGGATCATATCTGTGGCTTTTTTCGAGAAAGGTTTTGAAATATGTTATGGACACATCTTTTAATCATCTTTTTGTCATATCTAGTACATCATTGTATATATATATATATGTCCTCAAAAATTATAGTCCAAATATATAAAAGTTGAGAATTACAACTCAACAATGCTACAAATAAACTTGTAAATAGTGAGAGAACAAATTTATATATAATAAAACTTGAATACAAAACTTCTAAATCTTGATACTCCAGCCCTAACAAATAAATTAATGTCTCGTCACTGTAGGAAGTGACAATCTTGCAAATTTAACTTGCTTCACACAATTTTGAATTCATTTTCAATTGTCTAGCATAAAAACCTCAGGGATAAGTGCAAATTTTGGTTGATCCCAATTGATAATTTCCATAGTAGAAAGAAAAGGATGAGAAATTTGAAGTAAAAATCACAACTGAATTCAAGAAAATTAGAATCATTAGCCTTTGATATTCGTTTGGTTAGTAGATTATTAGCAAAAAATTATTAATAAGTATCATCAATATAATAGTGTCTAAATCATCTTTTTATCTTTCGGATATCACATAAAAAAGATAAAAAGTTACAATATTTTTTTCAAAAAATTATTTCGTTTAATCTAGTGTACAAATACACTCTTTCACCATGACTTCCAGGTCTGGCAGTCTCTGGCTTCCAATTTTCATGCGGCCAAAAATGTCTTCAAGTTGCTTCCTATCTAAGCTAGTCACAGGCTCATACTTTGACGGCTCATACTTTGACATTGATACCGTGCCTATGTAATATAACATGCTTTAATTCCCAAAAAGCCCTTTCAACGACCCCAATCGAAATCATTTCCACCTGTACGAAATGGTAACTTCATATCAAACATCTTTATGAGCCTTCTGTGAGACCCCAAATCTTCCCAGTCATCATAAGCTTCCGTCCATTTTCCCTCCGCTCTTTTAAAACTCTCTGCCTTTCCATAAGCATCTCCTTCCTCAAACTTTACTCTCTCTCTCTACAAAAAAGTTCCCAAAAGGGTGAACGCAAATGAGGAAATTTTTCAGTCGGGGTTCGAGCGGCGATTCGCCGCAGCAGCAAGCGTCTCCGTCTCCGTCTCCGGAGCCGTCTCCTTCTTTTCGCTTACCCGTGACTTCCAATATGACAGTAGGACCTGCTAGGCCGATCCGCTTCATATACTATGACGAAAAAGGCAAGTTCCAAATGGATCCAGAGGCTGTCGCCGTGCTTCAGCTCGTCAAAGAGCCCGTCGGCGTTGTCTCCGTCTGTGGTCGTGCCCGTCAAGGCAAGAGTTTCATACTAAATCAGGTAAATTTTGAATTTCCAGCATAGGGTTTTGTGACTTACTTGAATTTCTTCGTTAATGGTAAACCTAGGTTTAGATTTGACTGTTTTTTCCAGTAATTGGGTAATGGACTTGCGAATTAATTGCGGTTAATTTGTTGTTAGTTGTACGGAACGTTGATATTGGGCACAATGTAAGGGAATGGTAGACCGTTCAAGGTTTAAAGACGAAAGAGACTAATTAACTCTGCTCAAACAATCTCAGTGGGTACAGATATAAGTGACAACGGTCGCTTAAATAGTTTTAAACGCTTTTATTTTATTGAATTTGGTGTAATTCAGTTAGGTATCTGGGATGACTGAACGTTACTGCATTTCACTTCAGATGGTACTGTGGAAAAGAAAGTTGGCAACTTGGTGTTTTATCTTCTTCTGCCTATCTGTTAATTCCAAGACACAGTTGTCCTCATTGGCTTGTGCTATTATATTATTTGTTGTTGAGCTAAAAATATAGGCTTAGGATTACACAAGACACGGTTTTAATGATTCAGCCTGAAAGTGAGGTATGTGAAACACTAATTTGTCAATTACTGGATTTGATTTCTTTGGTGGTTGGCAAAAGGAATACATTATTTGCTTTGCCTCTTTTAAAAGGATAAGTAATTTTGAATTACATTTTATGTAACGGGTGGATATGGAATTATGGGAGGTTTTGGGCCATAGGTACAGCAATTGACTCAAACACCGAGATGGTGAAAGTGGCCTGCTGATGGTTGTCTTTTTTGGGAGAAGACGGTGAAGATCTCATACCAATGAGGAACCTTTTTTAAGTAAAGGAATCACACTTTGTTGGCACCAGTATATCCTTTGACCTAAGTCAAAACTATAAAGAGTCCAGGGTACCAGAAAATAGGTAAAATAGAGATGAGTGGACGCTCTTCAATTTAGTGTTGGTTTTTGGTTAAAAGACGAAGTCCCAGTTGCTGCTTTATTTGGCAATAAGTTGGTTTGATTTTTGCCAGACAAGTAAACCTTTAGATGGTGGCTTCATATCTCTGAGTTTCCTTTCCCACTCAAATTAGTTGTACCCCAGAAAGTTTATAGTCTACTGTTAGGACAAAACCATGTTTCTTGTAGATGGTCTCTGCGTTGGTACTTGGTATTAGAAAAGACATCATATGTGATATCATTTTACCAAGTCCTTTACTACTTTTTGAGCAAGAAGTGGTTTTCATATTCTGATTCGTCACATAGATTGGAAATATTTCTGGTGAAATTGGGTCTCATCTCCATTCTTCACTCTATGTCAAATTTTATATAATTTTCTCGAAAAAGTGAAACTGTTCTTGATAGTGTTCAACAGACTGAAAAGTGCTCTATACTGGTGCTTCAAATTATTTATATCCAAGATTTCTAGGAAAGCCTTTTACTGGTGCTGCTATAGCGTCCTAGTTCATTCTAAATGATTCGATAAGAGTAACACTTCATCTATCTGTTTGAGTTTTTTGGCTGTCTGATGTAACGTTATCGATAATCTATATTTTGTTTTGTCTGCCACATAATTGCCTACTTTTTTATTTTCTGAGAAGCTGTTTGGTGTTAATGTGCTATAGCTTCTTGGGAGGAGTAGTGGGTTTCAAGTTGCAGCAACTCATCGGCCATGTACCAAAGGCATTTGGCTGTGGAGCGCACCTTTGAAGAGAACTGCTCTTGATGGAACAGAGTACAATCTTTTACTCTTGGACACTGAAGGAATTGATGCCTATGATCAAACTGTTAGTTCTGTTCTATTATGTCATACCCCTTCTAAATGTTATGCAATTCAGCCAGTATTTTTACATTATCTGTTTCAAATTCAGGATTAAACTATTTTAAACTTGACCTTTTTTTTCTCTCTTTCCATCATTGTCAGGGAACATATAGTACACAAATATTCTCCTTGGCTGTCCTCCTATCAAGCTTGTTCATATACAACCAGGTTTCTGGAATTATTTTCCCTGGAACTGTCGATTCTTTGAGATGCGTAGTTGTTTATCTAGTTTAAGTAGTTTGTTTTGATATTTTAGGTAGTATGTTTGCAATTTTCTTGTGTTATATATATATATATAAATATAAAAATATATATATGCTAAAGGTTTTCTAGCTCAAAAGTTTTCCTGTTTTGGAATATCACTGTGTTGGTTCAGATGGGTGGCATTGATGAAGCTGCACTAGATCGCCTCTCTCTTGTTACTGAAATGACTAAGCATATTCGTGTCAGAGCCAGTGGAACAGGGAGTACAGCTTCCGAGCTTGGGCAGTTTTCTCCAATTTTTATGTGGCTTCTCAGGGTAATTTAGAATTGAGATTCCATGTTATTATTTGATGAATAGGCTTTATAGTGCACGATTAATTTTCTCTCGTGAGTCTTGTTACCAGTAGCTTGCCTATTGGGGCCTAGGCATACAAGGATGTGCTTATTTCAGTTTATTACTGCAGGATTTTTATTTGGACTTGGTGGAGGATAATAGGAAAATAACACCTCGTGACTACTTAGAGCTTGCTCTCAGACCAGTCCAAGGCGGCGCTAGAGATATAACTGCCAAAAATGAGGTTGTACATCTGCTTCAACATTCTTATAATACACAGCATCGTACCCACAGATGTCCATTTTGCTTCAGTAGTTGTAACTGGTTTCTTGGGCTGAATTTTGTCACAGCCTGAGCTTGAGTATTAGGATTATATGTTAAATATTGTGGATTCTTATTACAATGCTATTACCATCATCAAGTACTTTTATGCAGACTGCCACTCATTGTATGAATCTTAGTTCTTTTATGGTAGTTCTACTATTTTAACATTTGCCAATTTTATCTAGTTAATTCTGCTGATGAGTTAGACTATATTTCCAGATTCGCGAGTCCATTCGAGCTCTTTTTCCAGACAGAGAATGCTTTACTCTTGTTAGGCCTTTGAGCAACGAAAATGATCTCCAACGACTAGACCAAATTGCTGTCAGTATCACTCTGTTTTGTGAATACTATAGGACTATCATTAGGATATGTAAATGCTACAAATGTGCAAACGATTTAGTATTTCCTCTTTGATTTTGCAGCTGGACAAATTACGACCAGAATTTAGAACTGGTCTTGATGCTTTGACTAGATTTGTGTTTGAGAGGACAAGGCCTAAGCAAGTAGGAGCGACGGTAATGACAGGGCCCATTCTTGCTCGCATCACTCAGTCCTTCCTAGATGCTCTTAATAAAGGAGCAGTGCCAACAATAACATCCTCATGGCAGGTTAGTGGTGGATTATGCGGTTTTATACTCGTCTGGTAAATTCAAACCTCCAACTCTGTTGAATCTTTAACTCAAAAGGTATAAATACGACCCATAAGGACTTGAATATTTGTCCATAGATATCATTTGAAGATACTTATGCCCAAGTAAGATATTGACCTGAGAAGTTTCCTATTTGTGGTAGTTAGGAGTAGAAAGTTGTCATGATGTTCTTTTTCTCAGCCTGTGTGTATAGCAGGGTTGCATATTTCTTGTACCAAGAATTTGTTTCAGTTCAATAAGTAACCACTTATTCCCTTGAATTGAAATCTCACTACAACTCTTTTTTTTTCCTTGGAGGATTGATAGTTAAATTTTGAGTTCTTACTTTAAGGAAGCTGTCATAGAAGGGGCTAAAATTTGTTCATTCTCTGATAGTACTAAGGGATATATTTGTTCTCTGATAATATTAAGGGATGTATATGTTCATTCTCTGAAGTTTGATAGCACTAAGGGGCAAGTTTATGTTCTTGACCAAAATATTTAAAATAGTAGCTTAAGCTTTTAGGAAGACTAAATTTATTAGCATTTCATTCTGAAAAGTTTGCCAGTGTGTGACTGCATCAAGCTTTAGCTGCAAGTGAAGTTGCCAAAAGAGAGCTCTTTTATGAGAGTTATACCAAGTATTGTGGTAATTGTCAGTGAACATTAAAATGATAAAAGTAAGGGGCCTTTTGGTTGCAAAGTTGTTTATTATTCAGAAAAATGATTTCTGTGTTTAGTCTTGATAACATTACAAAGATAAATACATTTGATAGTTTTTATCTTTTGAAGAACATAAATAAGAATAACATGGTCGAAACCAAATAATCTTGCTATTGTTTCAGTTACCTTTTTATCAATTTTACATTTGTAATCTATCCTGTTCCTCCTGCCCACCCAAACCATAATAATGCACAAGGCCACAACCCTGTGGACATCCCGGTGAAGACCACTTTTCCACCTCAAACATGAAATGTTTCTTCCTTGTGCTAATCTGTAATGTAATTAAATGTTGAAGGAAAAGATATAACAGCTTTCGTTATGCCTTCCATTTTTGGTTTCATGTGCATAATAGAAGTACTTCAGAACATAGGGATTTAGATATCTTTGTTTGTCTGTTTATTTTGACTATTAGAGTTTGTTGGATTCGGTAATTGCATTGAGGCAATTAAGGTATTTGCAACTGAATATGAATTAAAAAAAGGTGAGTGGTTCCTTGGAAGTATAGGGTTGTTGGTGATATAAAGGAGTGGAGTCAAAGCAAAGAAGGCTTTCGGAGATGGTGTTGGAGGATAAGAGTGGTGGGAGAAAAATTAGGCTGATGGTTTGTGTGTTCGCTTGCTTTAGAGGATAAAAGCTAGGGAATGACCTCCAGAGGCGTGGGTGCAAGATTGTTAGGTAGTACTCACAGATATATCGAATGGAGTTGCAGTAGGCACTTGGGGTGTGTGTTTCTCTAGGCAGAGACTATTGGTCTTTTCTTCTAAAGGTTTTGCTGGTTATGTGATTTGAGTGCTTGAGGCTTTGAGTGTGTTCATATGTGAAAAACGAGTCCTCAAAACAAGTAAAATCACATTCTTTCTGCTTTTGAAGAGACACATCCATTTCAAAGATGTGTTTGAGAAATAACAAATACAAAGGGATGTCAAATGGAAATATCTGTTTTTGTTTGTGAAAGTAGGAAGGGAAAAAGTAATTCAATTGAAAAGATATATTAGAAAGTTTACAAGTTTTACTGAAGTGAACTAACATACTTTCTTAATCTCTTCCTTACTGTTGCTGTTGTTAAAACAACATTTTCATGATTGATGTTATTTTTGAAAGTTGCAACTGAGCGTGCTCATCGATCATATTCATAGCTTTAAATCTTGTTGTACTTTACCTATTTGTGTTTCCCATTACTGATTTGCTTTTTTGATTTCATTTGGGCAGAGCGTTGAAGAAACTGAGTGTCAAAGAGCATTTGATGTGGCTACTGAAGTTTATATGTCTTCATTTGACCGTTCGAAGCCTCCTGAGGAAGTAAGTTTTGCTTCTAAACTCCTTGGATTGGCTGTTGGTAGGTTCTTATTGCAGTGTGGTTGTAGGCTGCGCTTAGAGAAGCACATGAAGATGCTGTTCAAAAAGCTGTGGCTGCGTTTAATGCTACTGCTGTAGGGGGTGGTTCGACTAGGCAGAAGTATGAGAAGCGTTTTCAGACCTTCATTAAAAAAGCATTTGAGGTAATTTTAACCATGTTCATATACAGCTGGATTTGCGTAATACTTTTTCCAAACATAAGAGGAATGGAAACAAGGAGTTGCCTTTCCTTCTTTAGTCTGGTTTGCTTGTATGATTTGAGATTTAAAAGTGACATGTTAATAGAATAGAGTTTTATAAGTGGCATGTCAAGTTAATAGAATATTGCTATGGGCAGGTTGAGGCATAGGAGGAGCTCAGCCTGAGATGAGGATAGATAGCAAATGTTACACTTAACAAAATATTGTCCGTGCATTGTTTTTGCCCTTTTTTTATTGTGATTCCGTAACATCTTTCTTTTAGTCCGTGCATTGTTTTTACCGTTTATTCATAATGATTCCCTAACATCTTTGTTTTTAGCTTCAGGTTAATTTCAATAGTCCCTTGATATACAATTGAATCAATGTGTTTTGCTATATCTTTTTTTCCCAGTTTAGTATAACATGCCAGCAAATCCTTTGAAAGTATTATGTTACCTTGACTAGGACTTTAGTGAACACTCTAACCTAAAACACCTTGTATCACTGTCAAGTCGTCTCTTCTCTCCCTCCCAATTCCTGAACCTGCTTATTAAATCCTCTATCAATAGCACTTTCCTTTACCTTCATTTTTTTTCTGGGCCAGAGCTTCTTAAAGTTGTTGCATGTTTACACTTGAATAATTGTGTGCTTTTTGCATAAATTCATCTTGTCTGCAGTGTAAGCTATGAGCTGATTCGTCTGTAAGATGATGTATTTGTCTACAACCATATTTTTGTGACTGCATGAGTTTGTTCATCTCTCTTCTGCTTGAGACTTTGTTGCAGAGTCTCTCTGTTGTTTGTTATGTGTAATGTATGTTAGAGAATGGGAAGGGCAGGGTTTCATCCCTCGATTGCACCAAAAGGGGAGGGGAAAGAGCAGAGAGAGGGAAGGTCGGAGATGATGATACATATTTATGGCATATACCTATAGAGCTTTATAGCATGCATTTTGCGGAAATTGCTTTCTATCAAGTGCAAGAATGTCTTGAAAATTGGGGATTTGCCAGAATACTGTCTGGGAAATTTAGAACGTTGATGGAGTAGATTGATCTGACTAAAAGAATGGGGAGGCAAAATGTAGGTTAAGTAAAGTTGGACAGGGCTTTTGGATTTAATCTGATATTATTCCCCCTTTTCACCTTTGCCACTCGATGAATTAATTCTTTACATTTTCTACTGCTGTCACCCTATGGTGGTTAACTTGGATATGGTGTTAATGCAGGATATTAAGAAGGATGCTTTCAGGGAAGCTTATCTGCAGTGTTCAAATGCCATACAGAATATGGATAGGGAACTTAGAAGTGCTTGCCATGCTGCAGATGCAAAAGTAGATAATGTCCTTAAGGTTAGGGTTTGAGTCTTAAACTTATCTTGCTCTGCGGAAAATCCATCTTGACTTGACTCTTTCAAGTTCCATGGCCTGTTACTCGTGGACATTAGTAATCTGAATATATCAGGGTGAAGAATGACTAACAATGCTCCATAGTATTGTGGTGGACTTATTTTTTTGTTGTTTTGCAGGTTCTTGATGGCCTTCTATCCAAATATGAATCCAGTTGTCATGGTCCAGAAAAATGGAAAAAGCTGACTATTTTCTTGCAACAGAGGTTTGTATTGACTTTCTGTAAGATGATGAGAAGGTTTTTTATCTGATCTTACATGTGACTGAATTGATTTTCCCCAGTTTGGAGGGTCCAATTAATGACCTCATTAAGAAACAAATAGATCGAATTGGATCAGAGAAGAGTTCTCTTTCATTGAAGTGCCGTTCAATTGAAGATAGGATGAATTTGCTGAACAAACAATTTGAAACTGCTGAGCAGCAAAAGTCTGAATATTTGAAGCGTTATGAAGATGCCATCAACGACAAGAAGAAGCTTGCTGATGATTACATGAATCGCATAACCAATTTGCAGGGCAAATGCAGTTCTTTGGAAGAGAGATGTTCCAGCATATCAAGAACATTGGAGTCAGTGAAGCAGGAGTCAACAGAATGGAAGAGGAAGTATGAGCAGCTCTTGTATAAGCAAAAGGCTGAAGAAGACCAAGTAAATTCTGAAATTCAAATTCTTAAATCCAAAAGTCATGCTGCTGAAGCTAGGCTGGCTGCTGCTCATGAACAAGCTCAGTCTGCCCGAGAAGAGGCAGAGGAGTGGAAGCGGAAATATGACATTGCTGTGAAAGAAACTAAAAATGCCCTTGAGAAGGCTGCCACTGTGCAAGAACGGACCAATAAGCAAACCCAACATAGAGAAGATGCTCTTAGGGCTGAATTTGCCAGTACCTTGGCTGAGAAGGTGCAGATCTCCGGTTTCCATATGTGCTTGCACGTGCATGTGTAGATGTCTTGTGGTGCTTTTGCACTGTCCATTGATAGTAGTTGTGCTTGATTTTTGTTTGCTATTGTCACTGCAGGAAGAGGAAGTAAAGGAAAAGGCATCTAGACTTGAGCATGCTGATCAGCGTTTGGCTACTATCAATGTAGACCTAAAGGTGAGTCAACCACCATACATGCTTTGTGCTTGCAGTAAAGTGAGTATGTCTATGCTTGGGTATGCTGAATGTGCTCTTTGCTTTTGGCAGGCTGCTGAATCAAAGATGAAGAACTATGAACTTGAAATATCGGGCTTGAAACGAGAACTGAAGGAGTTAAATGAAAGGCTAGAAAATTCCAATGCTACTGCACAGTCATTTGAAAGAGAAGCAAGGCTTCTGGAGCAGCAAAAAGTTCATTTGGAGCAGAAGTACCGATCTGAATTCAGCAGATTTGAGGAGGTCCAGGAAAGATGTAAATCTGCTGAAAGAGAGGCTAAAAGAGCAACAGAGTTGGCTGACCAGGCTAGAGCTGAAGCAGTTGCTGCTCAAAAAGAGAAGAGTGAGATCCAAAGAACTGCAATGGAGAGATTGGCTCAGATAGAGAGAGCAGAGAGGCACCTGGAAAGCTTAGAAAGGCAGAAACTGGATCTCACCAATGAAGTGGAGAAATATCGTGCTTCAGGGATGGATGCACTGGCCAAAGTTGAAATGCTGGAGGCGCGAGTGGGAGAAAGGGAGAAAGAAATAGAGTCACTGTTGGAATCGAATAATGAAGAGAGGACTAGCACAGTTCAAGTACTGGAGAAGTTGTTGGATACCGAACGTGCGGCACGTGCGGAAGCAAACAATAGGGCTCAGGCGCTCTCTGTTCAGCTGCAAGCCACACAAGGGAAGCTTGACATGCTTCAGCAACAGTTGACTGCAATGCGACTAAATGAAACAGCATGGGATGGTAAGTTGAAGACTGCATCACATGGAAAACGAGTGAGAGTGGAAGACTATGAACTAGGGGTTGAGTCCATTCACGATGTGGGCGCTAATGATAAAGCAAGTAGAGGAAACAAGAGGTCTAAGAGTACTAGTAGCCCTCTGAAATTCAGCACTCCCGAAGATGGTGGTTCAGTATATAGGGGTGATGAAGATACCCATAGCCAGCAGACTAACACTGAAGACTATACCAAGTTTACTATACAAAGACTGAAACAGGAGTTGACTAAACATAATTTTGGAGACGAGCTGCTACAGTTGAAGAATCCAAACAAAAAAGACATCTTAGCTCTGTATGAGAAGTGTGTTCTTCAAAAATCATAGATTTGGAGGCTAGCTTAGTACAGGTAGAGAAATTATTAGGAGGTGCTTTCAGACCAGGATTTGTTGGTCTCTTTGGATGTGGCAGTAGATGCTTCTTCGTATTGAATTCTGTTAATTTGCGTTCTTGCTTGACAGTCACTGTCTTTAGCTCAGTGTGTAATTATGTGCTCGGAAAATAGTTTTTGGCTTGTTACTGTGAACTGTAACCTGTGTAACCATATCAAATTGACTTCAAACAGACAAAAGTAGGTGCCATTAGATGTAGGTCGTTCTTTGTTGATATTACATGAAATTGTTTCCCCGTTTAACTTAAATTTGTTTGGGTCGAGCTCCCTTTCTTTCTTAATTATCTGCCTCCCATGCGGACAAAAAGAGTAACCTTCATTGTTATTTGTTACTGAGCTTAAGCAATTGTGCATGCCAGAATCTTTATGTCACTTGGGTAAACACCTTTTGGATGAAATAAAGCACTGAAAGGTCACGGCATCATTTGATTTCAACTCTTCAATAACAAACAATCTAAAGTATTCAAGGTCAAGACGATGATCAGTTTGCTTATGCCACAGAAAATCATTCTTGGACCTTTTGAATATTCTGAAACACACCTTATTGTTATTAATAGTTTATCACATAAGTGTATATTATAAACAAACAAACTTCATTTTATTTTAAAAGGCATTGCTCACAAGAGTATACAAATATGACTTAAAAGAAAGTTAATAATACAATTCGCGATTTGAAGAAGAGGGACTTGGCCTCAGACAGAGATTTTGTCAAGAATATGGGTGGCCATCAACTCCTCCGGCAGGCGTTTGAAGGGATTTTCTTGATTATCTTCCGGAATTTGTGCTGCTACTGTCTGATTAAGTATGGACTCCATTTTTCTTGACAGAACCTGAATCTCGAGGCCCAGAGAATTTTGGTATTTGTTAAAGCTACTTGCCTACTAGCTACTATGATATTGCATTATGAACTTTGTTTTAACCCATTTTGAGCGAGGGATGGGGGCAGGGGGATAAGTATAACAGTGTCATATATTTGTTAAAGAAATTATTTGTGCTTTCTTGTTGCTTGAGCATATGTACAGTACGAGACGTAGGAAAACAGCTATTGCTGGGACGAAGCAAATTTTACTTGCGGCTAGAAAATATCGACCTATTCTCATAGGGGGAAATTTTTTTTTTTTTTTACCACTTTGATTTAGAGTGTTGCACGACCTTCTTTATTTCTCTAAATGGTACTTTATTTTATCTTGAACAAAAAATATTTATAGTATGAATATGAAAATTTATACTCCCACAATTACCAGACTAGTACAGTCTACAATCATTTTTTGGCTAAACATGGGTTTTTTTTTGTGTGAAGAGGAGGCGGGCGCGGTCGGTTATAGACCACCACCTTCTTTTTCCTTTTCTATTTCCCATATAAAACATGGATTCCCCCAAAAGAAAAAAAAATCCTTCTTTGACAAACAAAGCAAAAATCTATTGTTACAAATTTTGGTAGTAGCGTTATATACATCAAAAAGCACCTTGTCCCTCCAAATCTTTCTACCATTAAGTGGATCATAGGACCATGCTAGAGGGAATATCAGTAAAAAAATTTTACTTTTTGTACAAACATGCAACAAGTTGGATTGCTGCAATTGAGCCAGCTACCCCGTGGCTTGCTGGATGAATCAAGTGGGCTTTACTTGAAATATCATCAATCTTTAAGTAGAGATTTTTCTCATTGATAGTCCAGACCAGTGTTTTTAACTGGCTGTGGGCATGTCCACACTCCACTGGGGTTTCCACTAAAATATTTCGTTTGGACCATATTTATTTGACTCATTAACGGTAAATTTATAATGACAACTCTGTTAAACTTTCAGGGGGAAAATTAGGGGAAAAAATGAAAAAGAAAAACAAAGAAAGTGAGGGATATAAATGGAATATTGTTCCTCCTGCCTCAAAGATCATATACTCATGCTACTACTTTCCCATGAGACCAAAGAAATGGTCAATTTATTAGTCAGAGAGAAACTAACGTCAACCAATCATCATGATCTAATTAATACGCCAATGATATATGATGGATTATAGATGATGAGTCTGAAATCAGACAGAGAACCATACGATAAAGGGATTAACAACTAAAAGACTGATTAGTCATTATATCATGCAAGTTGCAATATATTCGTCTAAACAGGCTGGTTTCTTGAGCATTTCGGTGGCAGCTTCACCAAAAACTTCCTCTTCCCCTTCAAAAGCATTTTTTGCTATCGATTCAACGTCTTCATCATCATTCAATGCACCCCATGTTATCGCAAAAATGGAGACCCCCTTCATCACACACCCTGTTAATGGAAGCCTGACCACTTTCGCATGCCACAACTTTAGTTTCGGATCACTTTTATTGCCAGCCATATTTGTTCCACTCCTCAACTCAGCAAGCTTTGCCTTCCCCAAAACAGCCTTCCCTTGTTTCATTGGATCTGTAATTACGATGCTTTGAATCCGAGCAGGTAAGACAGGAGCAAATGTTCCGAACATTGTCAACATCGACCGAGCATCTTCTGAGACCTCCTCCAAAATGCACATCTCTTTCTCCATTTCTCGCCGGGCCAACACTACTACTTTTTGATCATTTTCCTCCTCTTCATTATGACAGACAGCAGGGCCTAAAGAGGCAGCGCTCCTTGCATGAAACAATATGAAGCCTCCAGAATTCTGAGGCTTGCTTTCCGCTTTCCACTTGAATATGGGCCCGGTTGGAAATTTGGGACTGTCTAGACCACCTTCAGTTATTAAGCTTGAAGGAGTTTTCAACATCTTATGCGACCCCGAGAATTCAACTTCCACATAGAGAAATTCGAGGGACCTGAATTTCATTATGAACCTGACCAATTGCAGAAGCAAGGTTATGCTTTTATCAGAAGAAGAGGAGGAGGGACGAGACTTTTGGGAGAGCCGACTTAGGAAACGAAAGGGATTTACTCTCTTGAGGGAATGGAGGAGTTTCCTGGGCATGGATAGAGACTGAAATGTGGCGGTGGAAGTGGGTGCATGAGAAGGAACCCCGCCAGGGATGACAAAAATAGTGCAAGAAATGGTCTGGGATTGAAGAACCAGGCAGGCAAAGCGTTTTGAGAGCAAATAGCAGCTGAAGAGGGTTTTGGCTTCTGGGATCTTGCCAAGTATATGGGATACTATCAGTTCATCTGGTAACCGATTGAAGTGATTTTGTTCTTCTTCTCCTTGAGGAATTTCTTTTGTAATCACAACGATTTCATTTTCATAAGTCGCCATTTCCTGTAACTCTCTCAATTTTCTGAATAGGGAACTGAATTCTGAATTTTCTTGAGGTGGGATGAGGGTAAAAAAATCTCTTTATATAGGACCACTTCTCCTTGCGACCCAAGAATAAGGCATTTACCCCTTGGAAGATGCAATTTACAGGTGTCAGTACCAGCTACAAGGGAACCATGCAATTAGGTGTGATGCAAATAGGATAAGTGGCATATTCTGATTGTGCAACTAGCAAAGGATGCAAAGGTAGTCGCTGTGATTTGTCTATTGGCATCATCATGAGAACGAAATTTGTATTTCTCGGCAAGAAAAGAATTTCCAGGCACGTGTTCTAAATTGACAGAAATACTACCAAAATATTTACCTATTAGAGACATACAATACAATTTATTTGGGCAAGTTTTTCCATTTTTTTTAATCCTTTTTGGTTTGAAATTAGTTGAGTAGTTGTAGGACCTAATGCAGAGTCTTGATTCCAATTCATCTCCATGCAGACTCTTTGAAATTTGTATACCACATGAAATAGAAACTAAATGGCAAATTCTGACTTTCTGTCACACATTTTCTGAGTGCAGTGTAATTATGCATCTTATAGAATATGGGAACGATAAGTTCATTATTAACCATGTTTATACGTTCGTATACAGTATGTATACTTGGCTATTAAATTTGTTAACCAATTGATAAATGCTCAGTTGTTTGGAGTCCAATTCCTGTATTTATCATTACCATTTTTGAACTCCACTTCCACTGATGCAGGGGGAGCAAGAGTATGATGATGTTTGACTTGTAGCTTAGTTTTGTAAAAGATCTGCTTTTTTTCTGAAAATATAGAGGAGCAAGGAGCACAAGTTTTTCTCATTGGAAACAGCAACATGGCCATCTTAATTTAGAGAAAATTGACAAAGTTTACATGCCATGCCATGAAGGTAGATGAAAGAAAAACAGAAATCAAGCAAATGTAGGCAGCTGATAGGCTGTATATGAACAATTCCAGATCAGTCTCAGAATCTAACAACTAGTATCAACTTCAGATTAATCCAATCATTATCAAATCGGTAGTCTGGCAGGTTTCTTCAGCATATCAGAAACAGCTTCACCAAAAATCTCATCCCCTTCAAAAGCATCTTTTGCGACAGATTCAAAATCTTCATCATTATCAGTAGCTCCAGCTTTCAGTGCTAAAACAGTCACCCCCTTCATCGCATAGCCTGAAAAAGGCAGCCTAAGTAACCACAGCGGCACTCCACACCTTGAGCTTCCCATCATTTCGGGTCATAACCGTACTTCTACTCCGCAACTCAGCAAGCCTTTCCGCCCCCAAAACAACCTTCCCTTGTTTCCTTGAATCAGTAACTACAATGCTTTGAAGCTGATCCGCCAGAAAAGGAGCGGCTTCTGTAAACGGAGTCAACCTGAGAAGAGCGTCTTGTACAGCATCCTTGAAGATGCACAGGTGTTCGTATGCGCCTCGTCCGGCCGTCAGTTCTTCTCCATGATTATGATCATCATGCTCACCATCACCATCAGCCACAGGAGCAAGACTCTTTGCAAGAAACATTATAAAGCTTTCTGAGCTTTGACTCTTGAACTCTGCCTTCCACTTGTGTATGGTTCCTGTGGGAAAATTTCCATCAATCAAGCTTGAACGAGCCTTCATGTTACCGGAGAAAGAAACTTCCACATAGAGACGTTTAAGGGATTTGAATGCCCTGATAAATCTCAAGAGTGGAATAGCGGAGGTTTTATCATACAAGGAGGGAGGGGAGTTGGGGAACAGCCCACGGAGAAATTGGAATGGTTTCTTGAGTGCAGAAAGGAGTTTTTGGGGCATCGACATGAAGTGAACTGGGCTGTGGAAGAAATGACAGTCTCCTGATCATGAGAAGGAAACCAGCCAAGGATGGTGCAAGAAATGGTCTTGGATTGCAAAACCAGGAAACCCAAGCGCTTGGAGAGCAAAAAGCAACTGAAAAGGCATTTGGCATCTAAGATCTTGCCAAATATATGGCATATTATCAGGTCATCTGGCAACCTATTGAAGTAGCCTTCTTCTTCTGAAATTTCTGGTGCAATTTCGTCTTCAGGAGTCTCCATTTCGTGCAACTCTCTCAATCCTCACGGGCAACTGCTTTCTGATTTTCTTTGCCATGGGCAGGAAGTGGAAGAGACTAGCTGAGACAATCTTTGTTTTCAGATTATGGAGTATAGCGGGGCTAATCGTGATTTGGTACCCAAGAACATGGTACAACCCCCGCTAGGATCATGGAGTGGAGAGGTTAGAGCTAGTGCTACAGCGCTGCTCTGTCATGTTTTGAGGACGTTGTTGGTTTTTGTCTCTTCTCAGGTGTCAGTTAGTCCCCGAGCTACAAATTTGGATAATTCAGAAATGATGAGGTGGGAAAGCTAACATGCTATTTTATCAAGTTACACTATCATAACCGCTCGGTACTTTCACAAAAAGACTCGAAATAAGTGACAATCATTTGATTGTGCTTTGCAGCTAAATGCCCATGCAAAACAACCCGAAAAGAAAGTTGACTTGTTTTCTCCTCTCTTCGTTAAAGTCCACGTCTAAATCATAGGTGACAAATCTACAAACTTGGGGAGAAGAAAGATTACGAAGAAGCAAAACTTGGATGATCCGAATACAGTAGTGTGGTGAGCTAGCAATTGTAAAATCTGTTTCATCTACTTGAATGGGTTCAGAATACTCCTCGTGTGTTTTGCTACAAATTAAAAGAGGAAAAACAAGATGAACTCTTAATACTCGTAATGAGATGGAATCAAAATTCATCTGCTCGAAACATTTCCTCAGAACTCCTTGTTGAGCATTTCCGTTGCAGCTTCACTGTATAGCTAGCTTCTCTTATCAAGGACATACAGTTTTAGAAAAGGCGAGCATGTTTATTTCAATCTCATCTATCATGACTATGGATCGGAATTTTTTTTAGAAATATATTTGCAACATTTTGTATGTACGTTCTAATTCACTCTTGTAACTCACGAAATGTCACGTCTCAAAAAGTACTTGGAAAATGCAATTGAATGAACAGTCTTTTTTGATGTTTTATGTTGGCAAGGATTAGCAAAAGTTCATGGGGTTTTAAAAAGCGATAAGGAAAAAAGAGGGTGATTAGGAATGACAACAAGACAACATGGAGCGGAGGACCCTTTCCCTCCCCACCCCCCAAGCCCTCCGCCCCAATTGCCCAAACATCTCCTCTCCCTAATCTCCCGTCATCCGCTCCCCTCGCCCTGTCTGACTTCACCCGCGGATGCTAGGGAAAAATGCTTATAATTAATAAAAATGTCGTTAGTAATTTAGTATAAATGTATTAACATGACTAATAATATTAAATATGTTATGTATATAATTATAATTTATATATTATTAGGCGGGTCACAGGGTAAGGATGGGGGTTGTATATTCCCCAGCACCGTTTTTTAGCAAAGGAAAAAGTTACTCCAGTTTTGCTCCACCCGCCCCTCCCCTACCCTATCCACTCTCGTGGGTATCAGCCCCAATTGTCATCCCTACGAGTGATTCAATATTTCTTCTTACCGTCTGAAACTTTAAATACTTTAATTATACCATAAAGAGAAAACTTTAAAAAAATTATTACATTTATACAATGCTTATCAATTATCATGAGATGAAATTGGAGTTTATATAGACGTCATTTGTTGATAGACTTGAATCAATGGTCTATTGATTTCTGTTATTAAAATCTCAAAACAGCATAAAAGCTAATTTCTTTTTGTACCCTACCCTGTTAATAAAACTTTTTCAACTTTTTGATTAAGCATATAGCACCTACTAGGTCAAGAAGACGAAAAATGTAGAAAAATATATCGTAACAATTTAATATATATAAAACAAAAGAGTGATTGAAAAATTTGTTAACAGAAAAATGTAAAAATTTCTACAAAAAGTTGCAATTCAAACAAGGCCTTATTTTCTGCTCCACTAAGTTCACCACATATATTTGCTGCACAAAATGACTAAACAGTCCACGAAATAGAAGCTCCAAAAAAGTTCGAGACTCCCCTCTCAGTGCAAGCTGAGACGAAATGAAAAGTCCTGTGCCGGCAAAACTTCATGTGAAATCAAATCCCTCTTCATCATTTCCACTGCAGCTTCCACATAAACTTGGTGATCATCTTCCCCATCAAAAGCTTCTTTGGCAATCAAAAGATCATCATAATCGCTCCTCTCGTTGCCTTTGCTAATAAAAAGAGTTACAATCTTCATCACACCGCCCGACGATGGAAGCTTCAGAAATGGTGCGTGCCACACTCTGATGCTTGTCTCTCCATCCCCAAAATTACTATTTCCATTCCTCATCCGAATAATATCCCTTCGTGCAAAACGAACCTTTCCTTCCCTCTTTGAATCAGCGACCACAACTTTTTGAAGGGATTCTGGCAGCAAACGAACCAGCATTTTCACGAAGTTGAAGCGCCAACAGGCCATGTTCATACAACAATTAAAAAACCGCCTAAGCAAACTTATTAGATCAGGATTAACCGCATTGCCCCGATCATTATCGTCATCAGTAGTAGTTAATCGAAGGCTTCTAGCTGTAAGGACGATGAAGCTAGCAGATTCGGAGTCAATCTTCCACTTAACTACTGGTGGGTCCACGTCGACGGTGAGATTCCGAGAATAGTCCAGTTCGACATAGAGGGATTTTATGGAGCTGAATTTAGCCAAAAATTTGGCAGAGGTTTCGAAATCGAGGACTTGCCCGGGGGCCCTGGCCCAATAAAGAGCAACTCTGAGGGAAATAACCTGGGTTTGGTAAACTAGAGAATAAAAACGCCTGGAAACTAATGAAA
This sequence comes from Coffea eugenioides, assembly GCF_003713205.1. Lineage (NCBI taxonomy): Eukaryota > Viridiplantae > Streptophyta > Magnoliopsida > Gentianales > Rubiaceae > Coffea > Coffea eugenioides. The sequence continues at coordinate 13,812,340 of NC_040036.1, forward strand.
TCAAGCAGAGGGACTTGGCCTCAGAGATTTTGTCCAGAATGTGGGAAACTATCAAGTCGTCTGGCAAGAGTTTGAAGGGATTCTTTGACGATTCTTCTCGTTTCAGAATCGACTGTGCCGGTTCTTCAGCTGCTAGCACAGTCTGGTGGAGTGAATCCTCCATTTCTCACAGAAATTTGAGTCTGAACTCTCAGATTGCTGAAGCAGAGAACTGATCTTGCAGCATTTAACTACACTGATGATTTTTGGATTTTTTTTTTTTTTGGGGCATTAATATTGGTTGGTTCTCGTGCCCAAGGTGTATCGTGTAGTATAAGCCACGGACTGACCGTCACGCAGAAGAGAAGAAGGGAAGAGGAATTAGTCAGTCCGGGAAAACTAGTTCGTTTTCAAATAATGTATTTACGTCCACAATCCACATTGAAATGAATGGCGGGAAAAACGAATTCTACTATCTGAAACAAGCTTTGCTTTGGGCTCTATGAGGACTGGGCTCCCAGCTAAAGCCTATTGAGGAATTTCTACTTTGAGCACCAATTGTAAGATTCGAAAGGGCAAATGTACTGCAATTTTCTTAGTGTAACTAAAAATTTAATTAAATTTTCCTTATTATTGCGCATTTTGCGTACCACAAGCGATCCCATTGCAACCCCCCCCCCCCCCCCCCCAAAAAAAATCCACAAAGTCAAGCCAATTTAAATTAGGGCAAATAACATTTTAGCTCCTGTTGATTAGGGTTTTTTTCCACCTAACCAAATAAGCAGCCAATGCAAAATCTTGCGCCTTTGGTTAGGATGAACGGATTAGAGCCCAATATCATGCGTGGAAGCAAGCTTAATTTTTTTTTCTTCAGCATTTCCATGACGGCTTCCGCATAAACTTGCTGGTGAGCTTCCCCATCAAAAGTTCCTTGCGCTATCAAGTGATCGTCATAATCAATCTTGGTGTCTTTGCTAATAAAAATGGTAACATTCTTCATCGCACCCCCCGAGATCGGCAGCTTCAGAAAGGGTACATACCAGACTCTGATGTTTGCCTTTCCATCCCCAAAGTTTGTACCACTACCTTTGATTCCACTCCTAATCCTCACAAGATCAATCGTTCGTCCCTTCCTTCTTTGTATCAGCTCCTACTGTTTGGTTGAGCGAGTCCTCCATTCTTCACAGAAACCAATGAGAGATGAGTTAGTCCAAAAAGCGGAATGAAGACTAATTTCTATTTTCTAATGATAATTTGAGGGCCTAATATTTGTGAATTTTTGCTTGTTGCCCAAGTATTGTTGTTTTGTGTCAAGAGAGGGAGGATTGGTATTTTACTTGGGTGTAGTTGCTTTTACCCTAGTCTATCGGTACCTTTTTTTAATTTACATCAACTGTAAAACATGTATCCGGTAGATTTATTTGCAATTAATTGAAGGAAAGTGTTAAAATAGACGCACAAATTGGTACTAGTACCAATTATTAGCAAAGAATGTTGGGCAACGGTTCGTCTGTTGGAGAAAATCTTTGAGATTTAAAAGTAACAATGATTTAGCTTTGAAAAATGCTCGTGGAAGCCCGTTTGAACTGCTATTTTTAAGAATTTTTGTAATAAAATATATTGTAAAGATTGATATATATATATATATATATAAGGTATAAAAGTGATTAGGAAATGCATTTACAAAAAATATAGAAATTTTTCTGCGTAAAAAAGATGACTAATTCTTTTCTCTCCCACATAATTTCTCCGGAAACATGAAATCTTCTTTTCTATTTTATTTTGGCGAAATTTTCTCATCTTTTTTACACTCAAATCGAAATGTTCTCTTCTTTTGTTCTCTTTTCTATGCACAAGTATACCCCTAAGTTATAGACAATTAACATATCCGGCCAGATCAGATAAAGTGAAGAAAATCACGAAGAAGCGTATTAGAATATTTCAACATGCATGGTTGAGCTAATAATTTTAAACTCACTCAGGTGCTTAGAAAATTTCGGTGGAGTGGATGTAAAATTTAATTTGTTAATGTATTCAAAATTGGTATTTTCAAAGAAAATATGAGACACAACTAAAGCTTCATTGTTTACACTTGACATTTGAGAATACAGCTGTTACATGTTTTGAGCATCTGGTGAAAGTCATACTTCTGTTATTCAAAAGTTGTGTGCAAGAGAAGTTGATAGTTGCATCTTTTGCTTAGCATAGTTGTATTATCTATTATGTCCTTAATTATACTTTGTCGGAAGAATGGATTATAGACCATCAGCCTCAATTAAAAAAAAAAAAAGGGTTGATGTTCAAGGGTTTGACCAGCCCCGAATGTTTTATCCCATGCCATCAACACCGCGAAAACAGGTTAAATTAATTCTAAGCCCAAGTCATCGTATTACTCGGACGTGATTATGATTTACTGCAAAAATTCGCAAACAGTCTTGTAAATGTGGAAGAATGACTTGCACTTTATTCAACCTAATTTAAACTGCTCATCAAGATTCAGTTTTAGATGATGAATTGGTCAGTAATTTGCTTCTACAAGAAATTTCTGTTAAATAGAATTATGTCTTTGGAAACTGCCACCAAATTATATGTTTCTGCCCCAAAAGGAAATTGCTTGCCGTGACTGCTGACCAGCTCGAGCCCAAGCCAACGTAATTTAGAAAGAGTTTTCGGGCAGCTTCCCATGCAACTTCGAGGAAGGCCTACCACCTGACGCCGCCATGTAACGGCCAAGAAATTTAACTGCAAAAGCGCCCCGAATCCAACGTAAGACACCCTCATCTGTACGTACATTAGTTGGCATCTCCTTCGCCCCTACCACTCCTTCCACCAAGAAATTTCGCTCTTTTATCGATCTTCTGCCCATCTCTTGTTATTTAAAGCCCTCTATCACCATCCTTTCCTTCACATCAACTTCTTGTCTTAGGCTCTTAGCCTCTCCTTCGTGCATCAATATTTGGTACCGAAAATAATGGCATTAAAAGGGTACCTTGTCGAGTTTGAAGATTTCTTCCCTACAATGGTGGAGAAACTTGGCGCAGAAGGATTCTTGGATGAGCTAGGCAATGGGTTTAGGTTGCTGATGGATGAAGAAAAAGGGCTGATCACATTGGAGAGCTTGAAGAAAAATTCAGCCTTGTTAGGCTTGCAAGACATGAAGGATGACGAATTGCTATCTATGTTAGAAGAAGGGGATTTGGATGGCGACGGGAAGCTGAATGAAATGGAGTTTTGTGTTCTTATGTTTAGATTGAGTCCTGAACTCATGAAGACTTCAAGAATGTTTGTTGAAGAAGCTATATTAAATGAGTTATAGGCTCTAATTTAGCAAGTAATGGTACTGTAGATTAGTAGATAAAACAAGGGCCTCCATCCTATTGCTTGTATTTACTAGTACGTACTTCTCGAATTAATTTTGTTTACAATAGGACTAATCACTTTCTGTAAATTTTGTCTCATGAATTTTGGCTCATCGGCAGGTACATGAAAGCCTTGATCAAATTGCAGTAACGGCGTGACTTCGGAGTATATATTCTATAGTAACGTGCACCTCGGAAGCCTGATTAAGTTTAATTAATGTTTATCCACCGACAAAGTTCGGAGTAGCATCTTCCCAAAGAAAGCGCAGCCGAAAAAAAGAGAAAGATCGTCCAAGCATATTATGCGTTGTCATTTGAAGGCAGTCCTATCAGGCGCACCAAAATAATGAGCCATTTCTAAGCTACAAACACATACATGTGAAAGTTGAAACCATTTTCTTCATTCAAAAAGGAAAACGAAGACTTGTGAAAGGGGAATACGGAGATTAAAATTGACCATTAAGATATGTACATAATGTTGCATGACGTATAAACGAGTACTACTGTAACAAGGAAGCTTGACTTTGATTTTTGACTTCACTATCCATTAGTTTACAGTTAAGTAGTTTTCTCGAGTTTTTGTAAGAAGGAAATTATTCGAGCAGCCATTAAACTTTTCAAATAGTCGAGTTTTGTCTGTTCAATTATTAACAATATATTTGTACCTGCTAAATTATCAAAAGTATAAATTTTGGGTCATTCAATCTATTTTGTTGTTACATCTGCTATACCTAACTATTAATAGTACGTCTCATGAATCGTGCAAATCCTTGAATCTAGTAGAGTTAACGGTGAAATCAAATAAAATTGCCCAAATTTATACTTTTAAATTTTAATAGTTTAATGGATAAAAATATACTATTAATAATTAAATGGCTAAATCTTGACTATTCAAAAAGTTCAATGATTATCCGAATAATTTGCTCTTAGTTTTCTCGTACGGAGTTTTCACTTTTTTTTTAGGTTGTTGTTATCCCATTAACATATGGTTACTTGTGTCAATGTAACTGATCATCTTCTTAGCTGTCTGACTTTAGAGGTTGTACTTGTTTGGTATAGTGTGCAAATGAAATGTGTAAAACTCAAAATGCATAAAAAAAAAAAGATTCAAAATGTATAAGTGAATCTTAAGAGATGCACAAATAAGATTTAAATTGTACAAGCGAGACTTGAAAATAACTGTCAAAATGGACTAAGGGTCCGTTTGATTCAATGTAAAATATTTTCAACGGAAAATGTCTTCCATGAAAAATTTTATCAAGGAAAATAATATCCTTCTCTATGTTTTTTCCTGTGTTTGGGAGGAGATGAAGACTACAAATCTTTAGTGGACTATTGTACAAGTGGTGGGTTTTGTTCTGAAACTTAAGGCTGGTGGGAGAGTTTGAATGGATAGTCTCACGACTAATGATGCGGACATGGAAAATAACTTCAATTCATTTATATGGGAAGTCATTTTACACCATCTAATGTAAAATATTTTTGGCAGGAAAAATTTTTCCCAAAACAATAACCCAACCAAACAATAGAAAATCAGGAAAACATTTTCTGGAAAATATTTTCCTTCCAAACAAACAGACGCTAAGGGTTTACTGATTGCTGTGCAATCGCAACCCCGTCTCTAGAATTCAGAGTTTTTCAAACCACCAAAGATGTGCGAGCAAATTGAAAATTATCTTTTTGTTTTCTTCTCCCAAGTTACAGAAAATTATCGATCTATTCACTTAAGGGAAGTTCTGAGACACGAGAGAGTAGTTTATGATCCAATTTCTTCTTCTTCTTCTGTCATTTTGTTTTTTTCATTTTATTTGATTTAGGGTCCAATTTTTTCTTTCAAAGCTGTCTAAGCTCGCAATCCATTCTAGAAATCATCACGATCATCATCATAGCTAGCACTCTTATGGCCATTTCACATAAACAGAGTAAACCATCTTCGTAACTGAGCCAGTTGATGGCAGTTTTTTAAGTACACCAGCATGCCTTAGTCTGATCCTCCTCAATCCATTCTAGAAAACTTTACCTCCAATTCGATTCCTCGTCTCATCAATTTCAGTTCCATCGATAACAAGCCTACCATGCTGCTCTGAATCAGTGACAACTACATCTTGAAGGGATTTTGGGAAGCAAAGAACCTCCACTTGGACGAACGAGAACCAGAATGCAGCCATCTTCAAATGACAGCTGAAGCAAGTCCAAAGCCAGTCAATTTGGTCATCGTCAACATGACCATCATCCTCTTGTTCAGTGGTTAAATCATGAATCTAACTAATGTCACCAATGGTTAGTAAAGTAAAGCAGTTGGATTTAGAGTTATAATTCCACCTTGCTGGTGGGCACTCGTTCATCAAAACTGAGATCGTCATGATCGAATTCCACAACAAGGGATCTTAAGGACTTGAATTTCCTCTACTGCACGAGTGAGCTGAAGCACTCAAGTATGAATTTCAGGGGAGCTGAAAGGGGTTGAAGGAGTTTCACTTTTCTGGGGAAAGAAGGAAGACAGAGATGGAGAAAAAGGGTACTCATCTGTTCTAGTTCTTTGCGGGAACAGAATCCGACGAGGGATGGAGAAGAAAAATGTTCGGAGACCAACAAACATCTGTACAGGGACTTGGCCTCCCCGATTTTGTTAAAAATTCATCTGGTAATCTTTCGAAGGGATCTTTTTCTTTTTTCTTTTTCTTGTCCTGCTTCTATTATACAAAATGGAGATTTTTGTTCTTCTACTGGCAATATTTCATCAGCCAGAGCTTCCATTCTGTTTCACAAGTCCGGAGGAGTACTTTGCAAATATCTGTTTGCTTTGTGTTTTTTGGTCTAGCTTAGTGTCAACACTGTCAAGTCTAACTTTGCTTGAAAATTTGGTATGCTCTAATGTTTCGTCTTTCTGGGTAGCCAACTTGATATGGGCTCTGCCTAGTGTTTGTTTTTCACTGGAAAAGGAAAAAAAAATAATCTTTTTCACAAGGCCTAAGCAATATTATAGCAAACAAAAATGGAACATGTTCAAAAACAACACAAAAATTATTTCATGAAATAACTCGATGGATGATATTGAGAGTGACAGGCTTCAAGAAATCCCCCATTATAAAGTGTATGGCTAACTCCACCATTTTGGGGGGCGGAAAATGCAAGCGGGATTTTACAGGGTTTAGATTTTGTCACTCTTAATAATGTGTTTCAAGATTGAGACGGGCTCGCGTGTATTTCGACACGATTATTGTTGTATGATCCAAACTGAAGAAATTTATAAACTAACGAGAAAACGTGGCGAAATCACAGCCATCAAATCCCTTGAACGGGGTTGCCTTGGCATAATTATTTTACTCTTTTGTGGGTAGAGGAAGAGAACCTTTTGGAGTTCTGATAAGAGTTTAAACTATAAAGTGGAGAAGAAATAGGCCGTGGGCTCAACATCTTCCCCCCCCCCCCTCTCTCCAAATGCCCAAGGCTTCCACACGTCTCAGAAATGTGAAGGACACTACATAATAGATTGAATGCTTCATCTTGGAGAAAATGAACCATCACTGCATATAAATAATAGACTCTAGAGTAGTGGTACTACTTTGGATTGTGATTTTTTGGCAGAAATTTTTTTTATGCTTTTCAGAAATGCATTTTTCAGTCACATTTTTATTTTACATACATTATATTGCTATAATATATTTTTCCATGATAACCCCTAAAAATAGCAATTCAAACAGGAAGGAAGATGATACCCTATGCTAATTCAGACTGAACGCCTTTGCATGGATTAAATTAAGGAATTACAAAGTTTGAACAAAAGGGGACATATTGTAAAACAAGTAAACAACCGCAATGTTTCACACTTGATTTTCATTCTTGTCTGTCCTTCCATAAAAATACAAGCATAACTAATGACTAAACCTGAGCCAGAGCAAATATGCTTACATGGTTAGATACTGACCACTAGCTCTAGAAGATGGAATCTGATGCTTATTCAAACGATCAACTGAGTTGCAACCTTTCTGCTCATGTCACTCAGTCCAAGTTGAGATAAAATGAAAAGTCCCGTGCCGGCAATACATCTTGTGAAATCAAATCCCTCTTCATCGTTTCCTCTATAGCTTCCACATAAACTTGGTGATCATCTTCCCCATCAAAGGCTTCTTTGGCAATCAAAAGATCGTCACTATCGCTCCTATCGGTGCCTTTGATAATAAAAAGAGTAACAGTCTTCATCACATAGCCTGACAATGGAAGGATCAGGAATGGTGCGTGCCAGGCTTTGACGTTTGTCTCTCCAACCCCAAAATTACTATTTCCATTCCTCATTCGAATAATATCCCTTCGTGCAAAATGAACCTTTCCTTCCCTCTTTGAATCAGCGACCACAACTTTTTGAAGGGATTCTGGCAGCAAATGAACCAGCTTTTCCACGAACTTGAACCACCAACAGGCCATGATCATACAACAATTAAAAAACCGTCTAAGTAACCTAAAATGATCAGGATTAAAAGCATTGCCCTGATCATTATCGTCATCAGTAGTACCCAATTGAAGGCTTCTAGCTGTAAGGATCATGAAGCTAGCAGATTCGGTGTCAATCTTCCACTTAACAACTGGTGGGTCCACGTCACCGGTGAGATTCCGAGAATAGTCCAGTTCAACATAGAGGGATTTTATGGAGCTGAACTTAGCCAAAAATTTGGCACAGGTTTCGAAATCGAGGACTTGCCCAGGGGCCCTGCCCCAATAAAGAGCAATTCTGAGGGAAAGAACGTGGGTTTGGTAAACTAGAGAAGAAAAACGCCTGGAAACTAATGAAATCAAGCAGAGGGACTTGGCCTCATAGATTTTGTCCAGAATGTGGGAAACTATCAAGTCGTCTGGCAAGCGTTTGAAGGGATTTTTTGACGATTCCTCTTCTTTCAGAATCGAATGTACCGGTGCTTCAGGTAGGAGTATAGTCTGGTGGAGTGAATCCTCCATTTCTCACAGAAGTTGAGTCTCAACGCTCAGATTACTGAAGCAGAGAACTGTTCTAGCAGTATTTAACAACTGATTTTTGGAATGGGGGAGAGAAGCTAAATGATGACAGTGGCCAGAAGCCAAATGAAGTTCGCCTTCTCTGTTTCTTGTGGGTCCTCGTGCCGGAGGTGTATCGTGTAGTGGAAACGGGGCAGGAGCGGTCTGTTAACGGCCATGATTTGACCTTAATAAATTGTGCGATCCAAATCACAAGTTATATATCGATTTTATATTGTGTGTGAGACTTACAAAATTTTGTACTTAAAATTATACGTTGTGTAAAAAAAAATTACGTCATGTGCAATTAAAATACGCGGTGTTAAAAATGACCAAAATCGTTGGAATTAGTGTAGTATTAAGCCACACACCAATCCCGGTCACGCCCACAGAAGAGAAGAAGGGAAGAGGTATTTGTCAAATCCGGGAAAATTAGATCGTTCTCAAATATATTTATTTAAAAAGCTCTGAGATTTACTGCCGTTAAATACTAGGATCATGGTGGGATCAGCGATGACCGTTTACATACATCCTAATCCTAATCCTAATCCTAATAGTATAAAAGAGGGAATGGTCCTAGGAACAGTGATTTTGGCCCCTCATTGGCACCTTACATGTGTGGGTAGTTTTGTAATTTTGGAACATGGGTGGCGTGGTTATTGCGTGCTGCTTTGAGGAATTTATAGCTGGCATTTGTTGTTGGGTTGGCTTTTGACGGTGGTGCCCTTATATGCCGATCCTGCCCTTGGTTCGCCTATTTGAGAATAGTGAATTTGGTCCCCTATTGGCACCTTCCGTGTGTGGCCAATTGTGGAATTGCACAGAAACATTTGGTCATCATCCTAAGCCGGTGCTGGACAATTGCATGGCTGTGAATGATCATTGTATCTAGACAATTGGCACCTTCCGTGTGTGGCCATCTGTGGAATTGCACATAAACATTTGGTCATCCTAGGCTGGTGCTGGACAGGATAATTCAAAAATATGCATATATTAATCATGCAGTGCGATGTTGCTCTATTGTTAGACCGGTTCTGCCTTTCCTGATGTTAATACAACTTTTGTCAGTGCAGTATCTTTTGCAGTGTAAATACACTTTAATCATGAGTTCCAGCAAAACTAACAAACTAACCGCGTTGCAGAAATAAAATATGTCTGGCGGCGCACATCAACTAGCATCTTAAAGGGTATGAATATTCACCTAATCTATCTATCGTGTATATATATATATACATATATATATATATTAATAATTATTTTTTTTATTTAATGTTACCCGTCTTTTTTTGTATTTATTTTTTTAATTAATCTTATATTTTTAAAAATATAATACTTAAAATATATCTTAACGAGTGTCTTATGGTTAGAGCACCCATTACACAAACCATATATTAAAACTGCCTGCATGTATCGTTTGAGAATTTAAATAGTGGAGACACTGACTAAAACTCAGGTATAAGGAAATAAGATAATAATATATTTGAAAAAAAATTAGTGGTTAAGGGTGATTTGTAACTTTTAAAATTATCACGATATAGCCTTGGAAAAATTAATGACTAAGAGTGATTTGTTAAATCCAATTTTAGAATGTATGTAACATTTTTATTAAGTTTCGATTTTCAAAAGTGTAGAACCAAAAAAATTCATCAAAAATATGTAGGAGATATATTTCATAAAATCAATTTATATGGGGAGGCAATTCATACACATAAGAATATGTGTGAGACAAGAGGAATAATACCAACAATAATCTATTAATCACATCATAAGAACAAGACTCTTAATCCTTCACTCTTCTCAATTAAATACAATAATATGACTCACTCTTCTCAATTAAACACAATAATATGACTCCCTATTTATAGATTAGATGACTTGATAATTAAGTCTTACGACCATAAGAAATTTCCTAATAAGATACTAATTCCTAAACAATAAAACTACATAACTTAACTCCAATAGAATTACTAAAATTCTAATTTGACTAAAACACTACTACTAAATAATAAGATGAAACTTTCTAATTGTGAGCCTTGATTGAATATGCCAACAAAAAGAATATGAAATAAAAAAAAATGTGGTTAGTTTACTAAGTTTAGTTTGTATTGAATTTTTAAGTGGGGTAACATAGAAAAGTGTACATTCCCGGTAGAAAAGTGAGCAGCCGGGGAAGTACGTACTCCATTGTTTCATATGGAGTAAATGGGTGAGAAATCATTTTTCCTCATTTTCAAATTTCACCCATGAAATGGTACATATTTTTTAAAGAAAATATTTTATTGAATAATATTCAAATGAATATATGACCACGGGAACATTAAGTCCTACCTCCTTCATTTAAGAAAATATAAGCATGAAATAAATTTAAGGAACAAAAAGGTTCAAATAAAGGCTTTCCGTATAGTATGGTCCAGATTGATTATATTGTGAAGGTACATGAATTGTGGAGACTTGCTCTTTTCTGCCATGAAATAAACTATTGACATTTAAGTATAATTGATTTAAATACTGAGTTGGTCCGGTGATTAGAGGAGAACTCTTAGGTTCTTTTTTACCATCAAGTTCAAAATTCGAATTTTATACTTGCTAATTAAGAGTGTAAAAGGTGTGTGGAAGGATGGGAAGGTAAAAAAAAAATGATTGTCTTTGTTCATTTAATTTAAAGTACATGGAATTGCAAATCAAATTAGTTACGATATTGATGTGGCCGGTTGTTTCAATAAATTAATAATGTTTCTTAGTCTTTAAGTATTAGTCATTTCTTATTTGTTTATTTGTCATTTAGTAGTATTAGTCGGTTGTTGATGCTCAGTTGGATCGATTGGTTACGCTACGCCTCTCTATTTCTCTCTCTCTATATATATATATATAGAGAGAGAGAGAGAGAGGGTGACAATAAAGGATCAAAATGATCCATTTTAGTGGCACACATACCATACATATGATCAATTTTGTTATGATTTTCAAATTTTCATTAAAGGTTTAATGTACATAAAGAATTAAATTAATTATAATATAAAAATCGAGGGTCCAAAATGACCGTTTATTCTTTGACATTGACTAAGCCAGCGTTTTCCACGGTTTTGACTATATGGTAATTGATCCGTTGTTCATTAATCCCTTGACAACGGATCAATCAGCCTCATGTTTGCGTGTCCTACAACACAGTGTGTTATCTTCAAAAGCTCGAAGATAAAGTATTAATCCTTTCATACTCTTTCGTCTTGTTGCAGACATATGTGCCATCTGCCAGTCAAAATTTTGGACTCAGAAGATGGAGTTGGAGTATTTAATGAACTGTACCATAGATATGCAAATTCTTAAAGAAGTGAAATATCGAACAACCACAAAAAATTTGACGCGAAGAGAGTAGTTTATATGGGGCCAATTGCTTCACTTTGGAAGCTTTTGCTCGATCTGCATCATGCAGGCATCCGTCATATGATATTTGTTTCAATTTGAAGCTTTGGATGAAGCTACGTGGCTAATTTTTTCTGGGGATCGATCGACATTACCAGGCAGGCAACTCTATCCAAGTTTTATCTTATTTTCTTATATCCAAGGGCAAATCCAAGTAACGCAGACAGGAGTAGCGCAACAAGTAGCAAGAATCAGATTATAAAAAATTAGTTCATTACTGCAAAAAGAAGCTGATTTAAAGGCCATCCCTTACACTTCGTGCACTTGATCATCTGAAGTTTCAGCCTTTCTGGAAAACTGTTGGGCTTATGATATTTAATTAGCTTTCGATTTTGTAACGTATCTTTTGAAAGAAGACCACCTTCATGTGGTGGAGACTAGATGTGATATCCCGCATCGGTGGAATAGAGTGAAAATGATATGTACAAGTTACTTGGTCTAATCCATACACAGGTGTACTTTAGATTTCGAGGACGCAAAGTAGAAGTGATTGCGATATCACACATTCATGAGATGGAGTATTGAATGCAAGTAGTTCCATAACTAGAAGTAGGTGTGTGAATCGAAATTAATAATTTGAAATTTTGAAATCGAAATTTTAGTATCAGAATTTTTGAAGCTGATACGAATCCACCACGAAAGTATGAACTCGTATCCCACCAAACTCTGGACCAAGATGAAGAAATCAAGTTGGGGTGCGGAATAACACTTGACCCGTCTAAACCTTAAGATTATGAATCTTGAATTAAATCTCAACCCATAATCAAATAATTTAGTGAACCAATGTTATTAGTAGAAGAACGCCGCAACTAAGGTGTGTACTTGATTGATAAATTCAAATTTAATAATTTAATAAAACTCTCAAGTATTCAAGAAAAGTTCTCTTGGAGCAAGAGAAAAGTGATAACTCACATATTTCTGAAAAATTCTCAATAATAATAAACCTTGGAAAGACTAGGCTATTTTTAGCCTTACAATGAATCAAACCCTGATGTGATTTGGATTAAAAATCCAACTAAGATTCGGTATCTTTGAAAACTAATCTGGCCGAATATTAACTTTATAATTAAACCACTAAAATAGCAATTAAATTGACAATTAAACCCTTCATTTGACACTACCACTAAACAACATTATTTACTAAAACAACTAACTAAACTAACTTGCTTCTACTCTTTATGAATGATAACAAGTTGTAGTAAAGTAACACCACCAATTCAGTTTTGAATAATCTTTATAAATTTGGAAGGGAGCAGGTTCTTCATGTTTGCATCATTCCTCTCCTCTTAAAAGCAATTTATCCACAAATCGATAGTGCGCTTAGAGGACAGTAACGTTGGGAATAGATGAAGGATCATGAGCCAAGCCATATGTCGTTTGGTCAGCCTCAGGTTGCTTTCGATCAAAGATATTCGCCAAGATAGGAACCAACTTGTATATAACTTGTGAAAATTCTAGGTTGCACTCCAAAACTCTCTTGTCGACCTTTGGTCATGGATTTGCACATTGGGACTTTGATTGTGCAAAGGTGTAAAATCCATCACTAGTTGACATTGATTTGGATCATCTCGCATGGACAAAACGGGAGCAACTTGTTGTATGGATGAAGTACTAAACAACTCGTGGAGGACAACATTGGAATCTTGCGTGACACACAAATTCTCATTTTTCAACATATGAGACAGCGAACAATTGAATTCCACTTCATGAGGGTTATTCGAACTAGCACAAATTGAAGTTGACAAATTGAGCGCTTGGCCACCAACTTTTGAACGTGTGAATAAGCATGAAAGATCACCACTTTTAGTTGGAATAAGCACGGAATTTTGGTATATATAAACAACATTTATATAAATAATATATATATGTAATATAATTTTTATATTATAATAATAATTTTTATATTCTTGAATTTGGTAATTCGGAATTCTTATTTCGATTTCAATTTCGAATTGTGAATTCGAAATCGGAATTTTCGATTTGAAAAATTCCATTACCAAATTCGACCCGATTTCGTCTAATTCGAAATTGGATATTTCGATTTCCATTTGCGAATTACCGAATTCAAAATTCCGAATTCGATGGATAAATCAAAATTTTTCGATTTTACACACTTCTAAGTAGAAGTGAAGGTCCTTTAGAGTTCAAAAACACAAAGTAGAAGTGATGGTGATATTCGAAAAGTAGAAGTGATGGTGACATCTCACATCGGTGTGATGCAGTAGAAATTGGACCTACGTCGAATGAGATAACATCCCCAATTATGTTTGGACCTATATGTTATCAAGTAATTTGAATTAACCATTTTGAACTTATAGTTTCATTCATAAGTAACTTGGGTCAACCCCTAAATAGTAATATAAAACCCAAGTCCCTTAAGTTGGGGTTCTAAGGAAAATAGAGAAACTCTGAGATTGAAAGTTAAAAGCCAAGAAAATAAGAGACTTAATATACAAATAGGAAAACTTTATATATGTGTGTGTGTGTGAAAGAGAGAGAGGTTAGTGGCATTTTCTTATTCTTATTAGTAAATGAAAGTCTTACAATTTAGGTAACTCAAATTATATTTAAAAAAATAATTAAAAAAAATTGAAAACCGAGCAATTGAGCCAAATCAATAGTTTAATTGATTTTTTCCGGTTTTGATTGGTTTTTTACAAAAGCAATTTCGTATTGCTAACCAATTCGAGAAGAAAGTTGGTTCCACTAGTCCGATTCGAGTCTAACAATACTGTATTGCATCTCTGACACTTTTTTTTTTTTTTTACCTCAACTTCAAAATGTGACCAGATTGGCCATATTCTATCTAAATACTAGAAAGAGTTGTAGTAAGATGGTGGACGCTGTGGGATTAAATCTCATAGATGTCTTCCCAGCCGGCTAATGCTAAAAATTTGGTGGTTAAATATTCTTTTTCTTAATGTAATATATGCAAAAGAAAAAAAAAACCACCAACCATTCCATGCATCAACACCGGCTCACTGCAACAATAATTCCATTGTATCCTAGTTGGCGGCCACGCCCAACAACAACACCCTCGAAACATCCAACAACCACCAATATAATCCCAAATCAAGTAATTTTCCTGATTCTCAACCCCTCGCAAACTACAGATCCCAAATTTCAACCCAAATTAATAAATTCTCTAGCCATCAAACTATAATAAATTGGCATCCAACAAATTTCATGCCAATCATTTCACTTTAGCAGCGAGTCTTAAATTAAATAATGGGCTTACGAGTGTGTCTCGAAAACGGATCACAAATAGGAACGAAGCCAAACTTCTATGAATAGTTTTGCTTTCTTTTGCTCCTTGAATTATACAAGTTGTTTTCTTTATTTGTTTATTTATTTATGTATCAATTTTTTAAGGGGGGTAAATAAATTATAGAAGTTCTGAAAAAGAACATTAATGGGAAAAAGAAATATTTAGCAGATGAAGTGGAATATATAGCAGACATGAATAATGTGGTTGTCCTCGGAGAGATTAGTCTTGGTGGTCACAGAATTCTGGTGGAGAACCGTACAAAGGTGTTGATTCAAAAATAGAGAAGGGCAAATTAGATATCCATCCAGGAGATAGTTGCCAGCTTCCCAGTTAGAAATTAGTGGTGCTGATTTGTCCATCACCATCTTATTTTCTCTCGAGGTTATTAACAGCAGGCGGCTGTCTCACCAAGTTTTTTTTTTTTATAGGCTTAAGCAAATAGAGGAAGAAAGTAATTACTAATAGTTACAGTGTTTCATTGTATCTCGGATGGACCATTCCCGGGACCATGAAAACTCTAATTTCCATATTTTCCTTGCTTGCAATGAAACGCATGCGAAGAAGATGGCAAAAGAGGCAGCAAAAAAACGGTAATTGGTGAACTTCGTTAAATGGACGATGAAGCACGAATTTGCAGAAGAAAACAACGCTAAATGGCCTGGAAACTCGTGGTTCCAATATCTATTGGGCAAAATGCTTTTGGTTTCAACAAAATCAGTGACAGCCCATGGAAATTGAAACTCAAAACTGTTAGTAGATAGAATTTGTACCCAATCCTCGCTGAGACGAAACGAAGAGTCTTGTGCCTTCATCATAGTTTCCTGGAAAACTTGCTGGTGAGGTTCCCCATCAAAAATTTCTTGGCATCAGTCGGTCTAGAAAGGAGCTAAACCACCACCCATTAACCATCCTCAGAGGAGTGGTAATAAAACGGAGGACTTGCCCGGGCGAAGAAAGAGCAGGGTGGTTTTGGGTTGTCTTCCGATCACGGGGGATTCGGAAAGAAACTGTGTAGGCTTTGAAAACAAGGGAAGAGAAATGCTAGGAGACCAATGAACATCTGAAGATTGATACTCGGCCTCACAGATTCTGTCAAAATTTTGGGAAACTATCAACTCGTTCGGTAATCGCTTGAAGGGATCTTCAGTTGAAGCGGGTTTTTCTTGTTCTTCAGCTCCTACTGTTTGATTGAGCGAGTCCCTCCATTCTTTCACAGAAACTGATGTGCCGCACTAGGAACATGCATTTCATTAGTAGTTAAAGAATGGAGCTCACATGAAAAAATAGGCCCCAAATGGCAGATTGTTACTTGCATTCTCCCACATGAAAACAAAATGTCGAACAAGAAGTCTTCTTTGTTTGTTCAATCAAATTTTGCCAAATTAATTTATGGTCTCATATTATCCGTAGAATCTGGCACGGACCATTCCCCATAACAAGCAGTCATTTTAAGAGGATGGCTAAACAGAAAGCATAGATGATCATAAAGTGAAGCAAACATTCTTAGATTAATAGATTGACATAAATATGTTAGCCAGCCATTCAGCAGCCAAAAAAGTCTCAAAATCAAAGCTACAATAGCAACTACAATAAATGATAAATTTAAGGGACTAATCCTCCAACTTGTAGCAGCTTCGGTATAAATTCCCCTACTAAAGCATCCGGTAGATTCACTTGGGCATAAGTTGATCATCATGATCATTATCCACCCCTAATTTCATTCTGGAAACCATAACGATTAACACCAAACACATGCTATTGACATCAATTTCCTCCAGACCGCTTAATCCAGGACTCCAACAAGCATTCCTTCTCTTCTCCAAAAACAACCTTCCCTTGATTGGCCAAAAGACAGAAGGACTATCAAAAAAGCCAGAAAACTACTAGTAAGAACTTTTCACTACCAAGTCAACATCCTACTACTCCTAGCATAAATATGTTTCCTCAAAAGGTTCCTCTGATCTCCTTCAGCATCTCCATAACAGCATTGAGACAGGCAGCCTGTGGACCTTTAAAAGCTTTCTTAACCTCCAGATAATCATCATCACAATCGCCTTCCTTGTGGACTTCACCTTTTCCCTTGCCTTTGGCTTTGGCCTTGCGCAAGAAAAAAGTAGTCACCTTCATATCAGGAGATGGTAATAGTGCCATAGCATCGCACATTGCTCCGTTCATCTGAAGTTCCTCAAGGGTAGATTCCTCCCATATTTTCACCAAAAACTTGCTTTCTTCCTCTGGTGTCATAAATGGCCTTACTTGACTAGCAATCTCCACAAGATCCGCTTGTCCAAAACCAATCCCGTTTGGATTGTTATTTTTTTGAAATTTTTATAGAAAAAAGTATTATACTGATTTGATGTACATGTGAAATTTAAAAAAAATATATTAGAAAATATGTTCACCGAAAATGTAAGAATTTTTCATTGAAAATTTGCAAGCCAAAGACCTTTGATTCCACCAAGTTTATGGAAGAGCCTGATGTTCATGTGCGAACAAAAATAGAGCCATGTTGGTCTCAAGTTTAAATTTAACTAATTTGTGCGTCTGTGTTAGTTGACTTCATCTATTTTGTTGCTTTTTCAGTAGAGAGAAGGTAACTCACCTAAATTTATGTTGAAACCTGTATAAAAGGCGTGCTATTTTCACATTTATGTCAACCAAAATATATAGTGGCAATGTGACAACAACAAACATTTTTTGTGGTAGAAAATAAATTATTACAAACAAGTAAATCTGTGGAAGAGGTGATTCTCTGACGCTAACAACGAAATATTTTTTCATCCACATGTTGGTGTATTTACATAACTTGTATGCTACGTCAATCCTGGATTCTTTTTTTTTTTTTTTAAATCAAATGGCAACAGTTAGTCTAACTTAATCCTACTTCTACTCCATTCTAGCCTACACTAGGAGGGGGAGGAGAGCCCCATTGGGACCTAGAGAGATCAATGAGGATTAAACCACTATTGGACTAGATGAATGTACCACACACATGTATAAATTTAGAAAAAATCGCATATAATGACACGTTAATGGGATGTAAGGTTTAAATCCTGATCTCCTATCCCACTAAGATTTAAAGTCGTTGGTGGTGACTAACAGCCCAAAAGCTGTTGATTACTCCTAGATTCTTTCGATAAGCACGATTGAGCTACAACCTACATGTCATAACCAAAATTAGACTACCCTTTCCATTTATTGCGAGATATATTATCTCGTTTGGATTGTTATTTATTGCATGCTTGGTTTAGAAGTATTTGATTAAAGAACATTGAAGATGAATAACAACTTTTTATTTAAATTGTGTTGAAGATTTCACTAGTCTTGGATGCTTTCATATTTAATTTTCATACTTGGTGGGCATCGACCTCATAAGTTGTACCCACCCACCCCTAATTCAAAAGTGGCATTTTCCTTACCATTGATTAAACCATTTTCCAACTTTTAATTAATTTGGTGAAATTCTATTGAATTGATTTCAATTATTATATCATGAATAATACTTAAAGGTGTAAAGGACTAAATCCACTTAGAGGGTCAAAAGCGTTGAGATTGAAAATATGAGGGACTAAATTAGTTTGTGCAGAAATTTAGAAGGACTAAATTGGGCAATACCCAATAATAGAGGACTTTCAATAATACATACTACGTAACTATTTCATGTTAAACACATGGAAGAGCATAACGTTCTTTTTATAAAAAAAAAAATCTAAAACTTTTATTTCTAGTAGAGGAGAGGTAAGATTTAACTTTTAAAGAGCAGGAAGTAGGTAATGAAATTAGAATTCTGAATATCTAAGGTTGTGTTTGGATTGCATTTTTCGTCATTTTTCATGGAAAAATTACTGTAGCGATTTGATATATGTGAGGGAAAAAGGTGATAGGGAAATGTGATCACGGAAAACGACAATATTTTCCGACGGAAACAAGCAATCCAAGCATGGCCTAATTTTTTGAATTTCAATAATATTAACCACTAGACTAACGCCCTTCGAAATTTCAACATTAGCCAGCCACTGGACTAATACCTCCTTGACCAATGTGCAATATAACTAGAGCCAAGTTGGTCTCATGTTCGTGCTAGTCAACTTCGTGTATTGTCTAGTTGCCCTTTCAATGAGGTAAGGTAACTAATTAAGTTTAAGGTAACTAATCACCGGTGGAGCTTCATACCCAAAAAATAAAATAAAATAAAAAAATACCGCAATACTAATTAATTCTCTTCAGTAGAATAGAAACTCCCCTTCCCATTTCATTCCGGAAATTACAGTACTGTTTAACACCACATCAGTATCTTTCAGATCCCTTAGATTAAGTGCTACTACGACTACAAATCTCAAGAACCATACCTTCTTTTCTCCCAAAACTACCTTCCCTTGATTAGACAAAAGACTAATAACAATTTAACAACCCCAGATTTGATCAATAAAAAGAACAGAAAATACAAAGAGAGAGGGAAGGAGAGAGTAGCAACAACTAAAAACCCCAGAACAAAAAAAGGCCCGAAATCAAAATAACTGCTACTAATTAACAACTTTTCACTTCACAGCTCACAACATCCAACATCCTACTGCTGCTATTTTTTTTGCTCAAAAACTTCCTCTAATCTCCTTCAGTATCTCCATAACAGCATTGAGACAGAAAGCCTGTGGACCTTGGAAGGCTTTTTTAACCTCCTGGTAATCATCATCGCAATCACCTTCATTACCGCGGGCTTTACTTTTTCCTTTACCTTTATTACCCTTGCCCTTGCCTTTGGCTTTGCCCTTGCCCAAGAAAAAACTAGTCACCTTCATATCCGGAGCTGGTAATGATGCAAATGCTGCGCTTATTGCGTGCATCTCCTGAAGTTGCTCGAACGTAGATTCCTCCCATATTTTAAGCAGCAGCTTGCTGTCCTCCTCCGCAGTCATGAATGGCCTTACTTTACTAGTAATCTCGACGATATCAGTTTCTCCAAAATCAATCTTGCCTTGCTTCTTCGAATCCGTGATTACAACTTGAGCAAGGGATTCAGATAAAAGACGGACCAGCCCTCCCATAAGTATACAAGAGCAAACAAATATACCAACATGGACATCAGACACAATCTGATACAAATCAGATTCCCTAGCATAGATGTTTTCACCCACTTCGTCAATGCTTCTAGGTGCAATCACTAGGACAAAGCACCAAGCCTCCGGGTCAAACGTCCACTTTATGACTGGCTGCTTAGCGAAGTTGAGGTTGCCCTCGACCCCGGAAGCCGAATAATCGAATTCCACGGCAAGGGATTTCAACTCAGTGAACTTACCAAGAAATTTCGGGAGATAGTCCAGCACGAGGTCGTCATCACAGGCACAGTGGGGTGGCGAAGACCCCCCCCTGATGCATTTGTAGGCCTTCAGCTGAAGGAACCCGATGGGATAGGTGACAGCATGGACTAGTTTTCCGGGGAAAGCAGCGAGTCGGGGAGTGGGATCGGGCTGGACCACTGGCATCTCAACCGGGATTTTCAAAGAAACAGATTTGGACATGAAGACTAGAGAAGAGAATCTTTTGGAGACCAGGGAACATCTGCAGAGGTATTTGGCTTCAGAAACTTTGTCAAGAATGTGGGAAACTATCAACTCATCTGATAATCGCTCGAATGGGTCATCATTTGGTTTTCCTTGATGTTCTTCTACAGCTGCAGCCGCTCCTAGTGTTAGATTAGCAAACCCCAAATTCTCCATTTTCCTTTTCTTCTTCTTTTTTTTTTCTTTTAAAATCAGAGAGTGAACTATAGCAAGTCGAGACCTTTTTCTGATACTTCAAAATTTTTTGTTCCTATGGGGTATGCTTTTAAAGGAGGAAGCTATTCTTGGAGCCCAAGTAGTAGGCTAATCCTATAGCTATAAGGTACAGTAACAACAAATGAATCATTCGTCCAGCATACAATTGAAGGACAGCAGCTTTAAGTCTTTTTACCTCTGCAGAAAAATTTTCCCCCCCAAACCTCATCACTTTCACGTGATTCTCTATCATTTATGGTCCTTGCATTTGACCTCCATTCAACACGTAGCTGCATGATCGGCAGTTTCTTTTTTTCCCCCAAAGTGAAAGACCGGATGACAGCTACAGTATATTTATTATCTCCTCAGGATAAACAAAAATGTAGAAGGACAGCTATTAGCCAATGCAGCTTCTTTCCACTGCGGTAAAAGAACATATTAATTGAGTTTGTACTGTAATTTTATTATGAAATATTATTTGCAGTTTTTTTGTTTTATTATCACACTTTTATCATTTATTTTATTATATAATTTAATAAATAAAAATTACATTATTAGAATGATCGTGTGAGTGTGATGAATAAATATGAGAGTACAAATAACATTTTTTTGATTGAAATTTATGTATTGCAAAAAAAAAAAAAAGGGCTCAGAAACAGGATTTTATTTCTCATTCCAAGTGGCCACCACCATTTAGAGGATTTTATTTCTCATTCCAAGTCGCCACGCCATTTATTTACCTTTCTTGCAGTCAAAAACGGACGCAAGAGCTGAGAAAGGGAATGGGTGGCCCAATAAGCTCGCTCACTTACTCATGGCAATAAGATTAACAAGGCCCACGACTAGTACAACGAAAACAGCCCAACAGGCGAGCGTAGTCGATAAAACTATAATGGAGACAATTGATTCTGTGCTCCTTGGATGTGACTGAGTGGTCTTGTTCTCCCACAATGACAAAAAATTCACGATAGTTTCAAGGAAAATATTATTTGCACTCTAATTTTTAATATTAATTATAATGATAGTAAAAGGGCGATTAACAAAAATGGAAACGGAAATAACATTTCCCTAACTTAATTGTGTGTTTCAATTTTCAATAGTGGTTGAAGACCACTTGTGAGAGTGACACCCAATGTTGAGTACCCAATAGAATGGCTTTATTCCACGTGAAAAGAAATAGTCAGATATGAAATCATTGCGCTATCTTTTTTTCTTTTTTTTTTTTTAAAAAGGAGGCATTGTGCTATCTTAGCTCTAAAAACTAATATTAATCAAAATTTGTTCAAATAAGTTATGGTCTAAGATTTGGCAATATTAGTGTTCAACAGATACTAAGTTCAAGAAATATGGTTGCATTAAAATTTTCGAGCTTATTTGACTGTTTTTCATGGAATCTGCATAATAACCTCAGCATCCAAGTGAAAAGAAAAAAAAAAGTTTTGTACGATAATACTTGTTGATTTTTTAGTTTAATTTAGAACTAACATTTTATAAGTGAAACGTTATGAAATTCTCGCTATCTCAAAAATGAAAGCAAACTCCCATATGCTAAGCCAAGAATGAGCCCATCCAATTGCTGCCTCATACACAAATTTGGGGGATCCCAAGTGATTGTGTGCTTATGCAGCTGCTCATCTCCTGATATGAAATAAATTGAATCGCAAAATAAATTGAGGAAGCAGTGCTTCAATCGACTAGCAGCCTTATGTTCTACCAGCCTTATGTCCAAAATTTACTCAACATTGCTAGATGTTTATATAAGAAGAAAAAAAAGGCCGATTTCAAATAACCTCCAAAAGCATGATCTGGTACTCAACAAGGACAATTGGAGCAGCAGCCTTTAAATGTTACGCCGCAAGCTGGGATTTCTTGACAACAATCTCCCATCTAGTATAGTTTATCATTTCCCATAAATGTTGTTGGTACTCTCTATCAATCTTCCACACCCTTTCCTTCAACAACTTACAATGATTGCATTCCCGGGATCAATCTCATGATTTTGGCCTGCAGTATCAAATCTTCCAAGCCCTACCCTTCAAAAAGTGGCTCAAAACTGTTGAATTCTTCCCATATCCAAGCCCTCAAAAGATCCCACCTTCTCCATTTGCTTTCCAGAATCACTAGTGTCATCATCTTCTATCTCAGTTGACATAATGGACTCATCGGCAGCGTATCCTAGTTCTACAGACAGGGATGCGTCGAGAGTGCTGAAAGATAGTGAAGTAAGTGAAGCATCTAACGAAGCGTCTAAAGAAGGGGCGTAATGGCTCCTCCTGGCTATCTTTTTCCTGGCTTTTGCTCGCCATCTTTTCAGGCCTCTGACCACTGCCTCCGGAAATGCATTTCTTAGCGTTGATGTGCCCATCTGCTCAGAATTAAATTTCATCGCCTTAGCCATTTCTCTTCAGACTAGTCAGATAGTGTTGATTTCAATGTTTCATGGTACAACAGTTGCATTGATAACATAGTAACGTTTGACTAATTCTACTTGCCTGAGTTACTAGAGCATAAAGAGGAAGTGTTACGTAGCCACAGAGGAATTGAACAAGCACTCCCATGGTGAGTCTTATTACAATGTCTTCAGTTTGTCGGTGGAAGCAAGATCTCAGTCCAAACTTGTACTGTTCATAGAGGGCTCAATTTTTAGCACATCTCCTCTAGGTTAGGAAAGGAATGCATAAATCATTTCTTCACAAAAGCTTACCCAAGTCCATGAAAAAAATGCCAGCTGAAATGAGTTCTGCAATGATAAGGACAGCTCGAATTAAGTTGTGAAGCAAAAGAATTGGTCCAAGAAGTTAGTACTAAAGTATGGTTGATGAAATAGAAGGCTGTCGATGGACGGAGTATCAGGTTTTTACTTTTACCAAGTCATTTTCGTTCAAGAACTTTGTACTCATATTTTTTGCTTTTTATAGTCCTTTTCACGAAGTAATCTACGCTCATTACAACGAAATCATGCAGGATTCTGCATAGCATAGTAAGAGGAAAAGGTTACCTGGAATAAAATAAAGTGCATTAGGTGGAGAAGCAATTCTGGTCGATCAAACCAGAAGAAATGGTCACTGGGCCTAACGAGAAGGCTTCCTCGAATCACATGGGATTTGTCATTGGTGTCCAAGCACATTCTCGTTATAATAGCTTGTAGCTTTGTCCCAACAGCCAGCAGAAACTGAAATGCAGGATATCAGTATTCAACAATGAATCCATTGCAAACTTTGGAACAGGAAACTATTCATATTGACTTTGCTTACCAACAATGGAATGAAGGGCAGCCAAATATAGCTGTGAAAAACTGCACGAAGAAGGCAATTAGTATATGTTAATTGTGGCATATAATTTCCTCTCGCCAAGAATATACAGTATTATGGATAGTGGAGTAGGTCTAGATTTTACCGTATGCATTGAAGAATATGAAAAGTACTGAGAAAATCCAGATACAGAGGCTGCAAAAGATGTCAATTTTAGGAGTTATTTATATGGCCTAAGCGTCATTCTAAACATAAATAAGGATGATGCAATGACATTTTTTTTTAAAGTTTATATTACCTCATCCCAATAACCACTCCAAAATCTTTCTCCAAAGCTCTCCTCAGGTATTTCTGGAAGTCAAAGCTACTTTTTTCTTTACAATGAGCCTGAAAGAAGCATATCAAAGCAGGGTATTAGAAACTCTGAAGCTAACTGGCAATAAAGCTGTTCGATATTCTGAAGACACAAAGGAAGAAGTACCGCGACAAATCCACGCCGCAGAGTTATATAGTCAACTTTGGAAACGGAGTTAAAGAATTGTCGAAAGAAAACAACCTGCAAAAGAAGTTGCCAACAGAACATCAGATCCAAAAGGAATGCATTGGATAAAATGCCAAAAAGATTTCGAGTAAAGCACTAACTGGTAAACGAAGAATTCGGTATTCACTCCAAAATCTGAGATGCCGCCTTCCAAATGTTGTTTGATGAATAAGCTGGAATCTTCTTGGATCTAAGTGAAGATCATTGAAGTTCAACAATGAGCTGAAGAAAAGTCATGTTCAACACTGAGCAGATTACGTTGTCTAAGTAAACTTGTAGTTCCGTATTAACTTAGTCTGATCAGAACAGTTCAAGAAACTTAGCCAAAACTTATTTGCATACTTCCTGAAATTGTTTGCTATTAGACTTCCTGCGTGATATAAGATATTTCCTGAGCTGTTCCAAGAGTCAAGACAATTACATCCCGTGTTGCCATGTAATTGAAATTTCCAACTCTGCTTTTCCCAGTTTTGGAGCAGTTAACTGATGATTTTCAGGTAATAGAAGGAAGAATAATATTTTTAGCATCTCAGAAGACCAACAAAAACAAATGAAAAGTCTACCATTTGAAAACTGATATTCCATGGTTCTTGTTTCTGCCTCCCAAGATTCCCATCTTCTCATCTGGAAATTGTCAGATTGACCACAAAAGCCAATGATATTGATCAGATACAGGTCTTCAAGTTTCCTCTTCATGAAAGATACATAAAAAAGTCCAACTTACGCATTTGAAAGCTAATTTGGATTTGTATGGTTTAACAAGATCTAAACAATCCTTAGTCAAGCCACCCCACAGGAATATTTGTAAAAACAGTGTGAATTCTTACCTTTGCCATTCCAAGACTGAAGGTTAGAAATGAAGATAAAACGTGGACAAAAGCCAGCACAAAAATTAACATCTGGAGTTGCTGTGCACCTTCTCTTGACATGAACGACATTTTTCCCTGTCATCACAATTTCAAAAACCACGTAGTAAAGATTCAGCTCTTGATCTCTCAAGAAACAGGACTCCATTTTTATCGATTCATAGTCACCAATCAAGATACTTGATTAATTAATGTGGAAAAGAAAACGAAGATAACTGCTGCCTCTTAAGGGTAAGATTCTAACCCAAAATATGAGACTTTGATCCCAGAAGTTCAATGTCGTACGCAATTTTCATAAGCATCATAGTAATGATTTCCAGCACAGGATAGGTGAAATCTTGGAGAGATTTTTTTTTTTTTAATATGATGAACATATTCATTTTCAACAAAATTTGTTGAAACATTCAGTTAAGAACTTGTTAGGTAGATACCTGTTCTTGACATTTTGATTCTTCATCGTCTTCACTAGTCAAGCTTTGACAAGGTAGGAAGGTCTCAACAACGCCCTTTGGAATACAGATTTTTGCAAGCGGCCTTTCTCCCACTGTCAGCATCAAAGAGATGAATCCCAAGAGCAGTAAATCTGCACATAACATCATATCCATGCAGAGCATTGGCAAGGAAAAAAATGTTATTGCAACTATCTACTCAAAAGTACAGAATAAACCCTGGTATGTGTAGTATAATCCCATGATACTCGAGAAGAATACTGGGCATACAAGTGTGACTGATTTTTTTAAGTGTCCTTACCTGATTTGATTTTGCTCAGAGCATGAAGAACATACTTTTTCCTCTTCCTCTGTAAGTACTGTAGGAATCCAGAACATCAAATATCAAGCAACTGCAGGCGTCTGTACTGTTGATCAGCTAAAAATGTTTGAAGTGAAAGGAGATTAAGAAATGCATGACTTACCTTAGCTAGAAGATGAAGACCATGTTCAATAAGTATGGAAACAGCAATCAAGATGAAACAAACAACTGCCACTGCCCATGTTGATGTATGCTCAAGAGTTGTCTCCTCATTTCCACTTCCTTCAGCCATCTCTGGGTGGAGTAGTCCGGCTATGCTTTGGTAGACAATTACTTAGGTTAGTACCAACCCTTCAGAAGAAGAGAAGACAGCCCAAGAAATTGAAGGGATGAAGAAAAGTGTATCCGGTAATGTGGGGAAACAGAAATTTTTGTTTCCAATTCTTGAGCATTTGAGACTGGAAAATGCTAGGAAAAAATTGCAACAATAATAATATAATAACACCCCAGGAAATAGAAAATGTCTGCTGATTGGTTAACACTTTTAGACTAATCGGTCGATATTCGGTCACTGCTATTTTCTTTGATTTTATTTGAGTGCTTGGTCAAAATATGAAATCGCTTTTGGGGCCATGGTTGACTACTATTCCCCCGGCGTAACGAAAGCGGTGACGTGGATCAAGTGTAAACAGTGATGCAAACGACAATTAAGAATGTCGTTTTTTTGTTTGGCTTACCTCAAACCGGTCGAACCATAAGGGCCGCATGGCTAAAAATAAAAAATAAAAAAGCCAACCGCGGTCTACACGGTGGTGCGGATGGGTGAACCAGGCTTTAATTGGTGCGGGCATGATCGGTGGTGCCTGTAGCATCAAGGTCCCACTATGGTGTGAAAAGGATTGCGATCAACGCGTGAGGTAATCCTGGTAGATGGTTTATGGTGCACCGGCGGCTTTATCCCCCGTTAGTCTTGTTCAATTCGGGCATCACAAGTTGTACTTGCTACATTTCGAATAAATTGTTAAATTTTATAATTTTTTCTGGTTCTAGGTGAATTTATAATTTGTTATACTATCATATTTAAATTTTTGTCACACCTATTTTCAATTCAATTACAAAGGACAATTTTTGCGGGAAATGAAATTTATGAGGCCGACTAGTTAACATATAGAGATTCTGTCTGTTTGGATTGTGAATTATTAGAGATATTTTTACTGTAGTACTTTTTGTGATGTGATGTATGTGAGATAAAAAGGTAATTGAGAAGGTAAAAAGGTGTATTGAAAATTGTAATGATGATGTAAGCAAATAAATTTGGGAAAATAAAGCCTAATCCAAACAAACTGTCATTCCAGCAATGATACAACACCCAAGTAAAAAGTCCTCGGGAAGATAGCCGGAGTTTTGTCGGTCTTGCCTCTCGAGGGAGGGAAAGAGGCAGAACTAGAAGTTGTTACTCATTGCAGACTGCTTGTTGACTTTCATAACAAGGATATTATATTCAAATAACGTTCAGGTATATATATATATATATATTAGTTACATCAAAATTATATGGTGTCATCTGATTTCTACATTTTGAAATTTTGTCATAGTGATAAAATTTAGACTATAAACCTCTTCCAATAGTTGCTATTGACAACCGTTTGTACCCTTACTTCCTCGAGGGCTTCAAGTGAAATTCAGTTTTGAAGCAGCAATGGTTATCAATGACTTAATACTGCGTAGGATCCATTCATAACAGGTGTAAAGCTTTGATAACAAATTGTAATTCACTGAACACAATTAGTACAATCTTGTAATGGTAGTATTAAAATCTTGTACCGTTCACCAAAGAAAAGTATATGTTGAATTTTTGTATTGTTGGCAAAATTCACGCTATAAAAAGTTTGGGGAAATTGCTTGTGACAATCGTCCTTGCCGTAAGCCCCACGTGACTCAACTCCGACTGCATGTTCAACCAAACTGAGGTCTTGAGGCAGTTTGCAATCCAGATTCAGTTGCTTCTTTTCCAGTTCAATCTAAAGATTCCAAATTTTAAATTAAAAAAATTAAAAAAAGTACCAAATTTATAATTCATGGTTCAGATTGGGCAATGTATGAGTTGCAAATTGTCTAGTGCACTTACATCTATAGCACTACTAAGGCCCTATTTGATAACCCAATTCAACATTTAAACTTAATGAATTCAGATTCTAGCATGTTCAGACGCGTTCGATAATCAAAAATTAAACATCTGAATTAATTTAGTGACACTGAATTTTCTAGGCAAACTTGCTTTCAAAATTAAGTGATAAGCTATTCATTTATCACTGGATGTGATATACACTCAAATCTATTAGATTTAATAATTAACAATTCAATATGGATTCAGGATTCAGATTTCAATTTTATCAAACATACCCTAAGTCCATGGTCATGGAAAAATATCTAAGCTCATTTTTAGTTAAACCTAATGTAGACGCAAAATGTAGAAAATTTTTTCTCCTTTTGTTTTGGGCCTCGCATTTCTTTGTTTGGGCCCATAAATTAAACTTATACTGCAATATTTTCTAATCTGGTCCGTACGGTTCAAGATATGGGTACTCATCTGATTAGAGCACTTGGAACTTTTCATTTGTATTCTTGTAAAGGATATAAATTTTACATTTGTATTCCACAAGACACTGTTGCTAACTGGTTATAGGGACACAGTAGGATCTGGATGATCCGCAGCATGGTTGAAGGCTCACAGAATAAGACTGCTACAATGCATTGGCTTGATTCGGCGAAATACAGAGCCCAAACTAGACAAAATACATTCTAGATGAAGAAAGAAACTCCACCAGAAAATAATGGATGGCGGAAATATACTTAGCATTGGACACTGTTATCGCGACAAGTTCCGCTAATGCTAATTTGTCAAAGAAGATTCAAGAACTGGGAGATAAGCTCCAAAGGAAACTAACAGGATGAAAATTTAAATATTACTTCCCACACTCCACAGTTCATACAGGATATCAGCGAGGATATAACCATGTTATAGAATCAATTCAAGCGCAAGTCATACATTCTGAGGAAGAACTTTTTCCTATGAACTGAATAAAGAAAACAATAGAAGAAATCAAGCCCCTCAACTCACAAATCATGTTCATACAACAAAATCCAAGGAGCTTAGGGACAGATGGCAAATCTAGTTGAGCCGTTGGCACAACTGCTTCAAAAGTACATATCCATGGGGAAGAACTTGCCCCAGAAATAAAACTACTACATAATTTCTTCTTTTCACATTGATTGTCATCAAAATGGACATTTAAATCATAAACAGAACCATGCAGAATCTTTCTAAGAAATTTAAGAGTTTTAAACAAGCCATCGGAGCAGCTATGCCTTTCATGCACTGCATCATATAACTGAAGCCTCAGATGCCTCACTTACATTCAGTCATTCGGTCTAAGGAAATAGAGATCAGGAAACAAGCTGGCTGCTGCTCAGAAATAGAGCTGACCAATTTTCTTAACTACCATTCCCAATACCACGACAAGAGAGACTAAAATCTGTACCTCTGACGTTTGCTGAAACGTATCTTCGTACAAATCCTAAATCACGCTTGCTTTGGGATTTTAGCAAAACACCTATCCATCTTTACTTCATGGCATGCCTTCCATTTTCACCATAGTGGTCAAAAGCAACAACAACTAATATAAAAAGTTCAACTAGTTATAGGTCATTTCATCAACTGCTCATTTACTTGTAACTCAGATGTCAAAACAGATTTGCACTACAAAGCTATATCGAGAAGCATATCTCTTACATTATAGAGGTCACTTACTTTAGTGCAACTGTTTCCAGTTACCTTAGTGACAAGTGAAGGCTTTGGGTGCAATTGCACATCATTCTCGGGTACAAAAGCTGCGTCATGATCATAGGGCATTTTGACTTGAATTTGGTTCTCTTCATTTGTGCCATTTTTCCCCTCAGCCAAAGGAAAACCAAAAAGCCTGCAACTATTTTTGCACATGGAAACTGCAGTCTGGCCTCTTCTATGTGATGATTCATTTGGAAAAGCAGTGTCTGCATACCCCAAATTCCTATGGTCTTTCAAGAAACCAGAACTGGATCCATATACATCTTCCCTCCTAGAGCTACTCTCAGGAGAACACGCGCTGATCCGCCTAATATACCTTTCAGAAGTATCAAATAAACCCCGGTTGCAAGCCTCTAACTTCTCCAAGTTACCACCACATGGTGCATCACGCACTTTAGAAACTGGATAGCTTGCTTGATGAAACATCATAACAGAAGATGGTGATGACAGCTGCCCTGATGGATTGGGAGGTTGAACATGAGTAGGATAACCCCGAATAGCAGACCATCTGTTCCCCTGGCCTGGGACCTGCACACCATTAAGTATAGAAGACCCACTACTTTCTAGCACAATATCAACAGCAGGCCCTCTTCCATATGATTGGTTCAGAATAGTTTCTTGACCTTGCAAGACCTGATTGAACTGAAAAGGTTCAACAAAGCTCACTTCGTGTGAAGCAAAAGAGTCTCCTTGCAGGGATTTAAGCTGATTTGGCACTACAGAAATCCTGGAATCTTTAGTATTGGGAAAAGATTTCATTTCTGATGGATGCTGACTCGAGGCATCAAAACCATCATATGGATTATTCAAACCTACAATTTCTTGACCTTGCAAGACCTTCTGCAACCTTATATCTCCATATTCTGATATTCCTGTTGCATCTGCACATGGCATGGATTCATTAGATCCTCCTTAGTTAAGTACTTATAAACAACAAAACAGTACAAGGGATGGCAGAGACCTCTGGCAACTGAATGTTCAGATTTGGTCGTTAGCAAACCGGTCCTCGTCCTTTTTGTTCCCAGGGTCACTAAGCTGCTGTGACCAGAAACTATACCAGATGGCTCAATCTCCCAAGGGGACACTCGATTATGCCGAGACACCTCCATATCATCCCACCTAACCTGTAGAAACCAGCAAAGAATACGGATGAATCAATATCAGGATGTCAAAAATCTATCCCTCACACAAGAAAAGTTGACCCACTGACATGAAGACGAGCACATGTACACGCATTAAATCTCTTTACAGACAGAAGAAAAATAGATTATTGACCAATATCAGAACATGAATAAAGGATTCCCTCTAGCAAATAGAGTCGCAATCTCAAACAACAGCAAAACTTGGAAATAACCTCTACCTCAGGCATAAAAGAAGAGCACTATTTAGTTTTCCAGGATGACAAACAAGACAAGCATATGAATCAGTACATGAGATTGTGTTGAATCTGCATACATTCAAGGTGATGATTACCCAGAAGGATCGCAAGTATCAGAATTACCAAATTACAGAAGTATACATTTTGCATTTAAAAAACAACTCACTTGGGCATAAGCAGGTTTATGAAGCTTCATACAAGTGCCACATCAAAAATTAACTATCCAACTACAGTTCATAATCCAGAAGTTTTAAACACATCGAAAATTTTCTGTTTTCTGTTTCTTTTAAAGGATACTAACCACAGTAAATATTGCCAATCTTTTGAACACATACAATATTGTATAGGCATGTAAACTCTCACAGGTATTGAATGGTTTGCCACCCACTGATACCTCTTGTATAACCAACCAAAGAAAAGGAAAAGCTTAATCCTAGTATATCAGAAGCCACGTATTTCACCTCTCTGAAATGTGCAAACATCATGTTTGGTACCCTATTCACTTCACTTAATCTCAGGCCACTCTAGTTTTTACTTTTCTCAAACTCAATAATGCAAAATCCTCCGTATGCTTGACATCTGTTCATTTTCTTGCTTCGTCCCATCTTCAACAATATATTTAAGAATAAGTTATTTGGCAATTTCTAGACAGCAGCTGATGAAATAACTTTCATAAAGATGCTACAGTGCCTTTCTTTGCAATTTGAAGCAGCAACAACCTTGCATATGATTTCTAGCTGTTAGCAAGAGATTAGGTACCCAACCAAAGGGATGGAAAACCTAGTCATCAAAAAGAAACTGTGTGCTACAGTTGCAAAACTAAAATTTCCCAAAATCCTTAATGTATAGGAAAAAAGTTAAAAACATTTTAAGTTTCTAACCTGCATAGAAAGACTACCAATTCAGATAAAACATAGACATTTTGTCAATTGAACTCCTTAAAAGTGGTAAAATGCATAATCTGGACATGCACAAGCCATATTACCTAGGTAACAATTTACAGAAGTAAACCATAAAAGGAGAATCCAATGTTTAATTCATGTGGATCCTACGGTTGACAAATTTAAAATGCATATCTTGCAACAGTCTACAGCATGGAGAGACAAGGTGCAGGCCTCTAAAGCATCATTTGAATCAGAAACTCTCAAGCTAGATAATAATAGAACATTTAGCAATCAAATAAGATCATACCAATAGACACCTCCATCTTGAACCAGACCACCTAACAGGATCAGCATCACTTATCCCAACAATAAGTCCAGTGCACCTGCCATAGCAGTAATAATTAGTTGAGATAGTCTAAGCCTTTGAATTGTGTAATGTAGTTTCAAACCAACCTTCTCTCAGCTGCATCTTCTGTTTCAAAACGCATTTTAAATCTCATTCCCGCTGAAATAGAGTGTGCAACACTCTTTGAGAATCTTTGGTAAGGTACAATAAACTCTGATGAGCCAGCCCTACAATATGCAGGTGCAAAAGAGAAGACATTCTGGGATAAACAAACTGGAGAACACTATTCAGCTACATGCTACACTAAAAGAAATTTCAGACCAACAGTTACGAGTGTTTTTACTTAACACAAGAGTAAATGTTCCTATGGATTTTTATCATCCAACCACAAAATTTCATGAAAACCTCCAACTAGTACAAGGAACTATATTGTTCAAGAAAATCGCCAAATTTAACTTTATTCTACTACTTTAAAGGACACGCATACCATAAACGTTTCCAAAACTTAAATAAATACATTCGTGAAATGACAGTAGTAGAGTAAGGCAATGCCCTCACGAAAATCTTATTCCACATTACTATTTGTGTTTTTCAATTAAGGATGAAAACAAATGAAGTAAGATTTTCAAGCTAATCTGACAAATGCAATTATCAACATTTTGGGACAAGTTTTTAGCTTGCACAGAAAGACTAGGAAATGAAAATATCAAACATGTAGCTGATGGAATGAGACGAGTATATATTAAAATGGTGGAAGCAACTAAATTGAAGAAACTTTTGCTAGGAAATCAACTCAAACCATCTATGATTCATGTCCATCACTTCGATCAGAGAGCAGGCCAGTGCAACTGCTTGTGTAACATACCTTGGATTGTAACAGACATTGAAGACCCTTCTCGTGGTTACAGCATTGACCACAGAAGTGATGCTGCTGGCATTGAACTGTTGGCTTGCAGTTGGAAATGTAGAACAACTTTTTAGCTGAGCAGCTCTTCGGATACCAAGCCTAAGTTCTCCATCACCACCCCTGACAGAAAAAGATAAAAAGCAAGCAGTTTTCATTTTTCTGACAAGAGATAGTATCTAGTACAAAGAAGGATAAACGACAAAAGCCAAAAAAATTCTTAGCATTTGGCACCTCAGAAAAAGAACAGCATCTCCAGAAACAAGCTTCTTCTTATTGACAAATGCACTCCAACCGGTTGTCAGTAAATGCCTTCGGGGCTGCCCTGTTCAAACAGAATTTCAGACCACAAAATTAAGCAAGCCATCTAGCATGCATTCTTTAAAATGTATTTGGATCCAGTTCCAATAAATGATCATTTCTACATACCCCGGTATATGTGCCGAAATTTCCACTCCATTCCATGCAGATCCTTAGCTACAAGCTCCTGAGAAGGCCTCTGTTGCTCATAATCCTAAAATTGAAACAAATATAAAGGGAAAACTCAAAAGTCAATCAAGATATGAGCGCGCATGTTTAGATATGTTTCAGTAAAACCGTTAAAATTTGCAGCTTAGTTTGGTAAGCAAAAGTCATCGTGGTTACCAGAGGAGGGAAACAATCTTCAGCAGCTCGACGAGGGACAGAGAAACCCCCATGAGTGCTAGTATCTGAAGCAGTAAGGGTCTTGCAGAACATGTGGGGCGTCAGAGACTTTCCAGCGCCTTCAACATCTTCTTCAGTTTCTACTTCAACTTCCCCTTCCTTCCATTTATGCTCCATCTGCAGAAAAGGTAGCAAGATAGACAAAATTATTCCCCCCAACTGTCAAAAATGAAGAATACCAGCTACATTAGGAAGGAAAAGCAAATACTGTTTCTGACTTCATATAGAACCATGAGACCACATCTCATGATGAAATTTTACCTTGAAACAGAGCAACAAGTTCAATACAAAAACGCTTTCCGCTTGAGGATAGCAGGGGGAGAGTGGTTTACTCTTAAACGAAAAACAAGTTGTATGAAATAGACGAGGATACTTCATTTGGCTCTAATTGGAACCATTGCCTTCCCCTTATAGAATTCATTGAAAAACAAATACTTGCATGATACTTAACTTGGTTTTCAAAACCAAAAGGGTAACTCAAACAGAGCCCAATTAAGCTGTACCATAACCACTTAAAAACAGAAGTTTTGCAGCGAACCAAACCTGGTAATCTGGAAGCAGAGAAACTTGTGCATACACCTCATCAGTAGTTGCCTCCGCCTATCCCAACAAACAATTTTCACAACATTATCACAAGCATACAAGAATTTTCAAAAAGAAAATGCATAAATGCAGCAACTTACAACTGGAAGACCATAAATAGATTTTCACCTTTAAATAAAGACAATACTACTAAAAAAAAAAAAAAAGAAGAAGAGAGCACACATTTCAATATATTCGACAAAGAATTACTGTACATGCATTTGTAAAAATAAAATAAAATAAAAGAGAGACTAAATTACATGGAGCTTGACATCGACGACGCGGCAGAAAATGTGAGGAGGAAGATCAATATTGGATAGAGAGAGCTGATCAGCGAGCTGCTCCAGGTGGCCCTGGGGCAAGTACACCACTCGGCTCCCTTTCTTCGGCAGCGAAATCAACGGCCCGGCACAAGCGTGCCATAGCTCCATACACACCGACTCCGAAGCAGAAGGCGTCATTTCACTTCCGCTGCCGTCGTCGTCGTTGTTCACCGTGTTCAAGTCAATTAATCCACACATCGTCTCCAACAACCCACAACCCTAACCAAAAAACAAAAAGGTTCAAAACATGACCGCAATTTAAACCAACTCATCCAGCTCTACATGAATATGCATCCAAAGACAGCTAGCTACGAAGAGAGAAAATCCAAGTGAGAGAGAGAGAGTGAAGAAGCTCCTGCTCACCTTTGTTAGTTGCTAGTTGCCAGCTAGCGAGATGTAATCAACAGAAGTACAGAGTTATCAGCCCGCGCACTTAACGCATTGTTTTAAAAAATAACATGACCCAGAGATGAGATGGGACTTGAGAGAAAGAGACCCAGCAAGATTTTTCTACTTTCTCTCTCTAGAAGAAAAAAAAACAAAATGGCTTTAGTTGAGTTTTTCCGTCCTTTTTCTACTTGTCGAAATTATACTCCGCCGGCATCAGCATGTCGCAAGGTATGGGACTTGTGAGTGAGGAGTAATGGACACAAATATATACGAATTTTTTGGGAAACATTATTTAGTGGAAATTCCTCATGATCTGATTATTTAACAGTAGCTGAGCTGGTGGTGGTGGTGGTGGTGGTGCAAGTGGCAGGAGGCAGCAGGTGCAGAAGAGCAGCAACTGCCGCTACTAAGAGAGAGAGGAAAGCAGGAGAGAGAGAGAGAGAGTGTGTGTGTGTGTGTGAGAGAGAGAGATGGGGGGCAGGAAAAGGGAATAAAAGAAAAATTAGAAAAGGATGGAGGATTTTGTGAGAGCGAGATTGAGGGGAAGTGCGTACTATCGCCCTGTATTTTCGGGCGGATGTCTATTCTGTCCCCCTTCTCCTTCTACAATTTTCTCTCCTCACCCTTTTACACCCTTTTCTTTCTTTTTATTTCTTCTCACCCTTCTAATACCCAGTTTTTCCAATCTCTCAATAATTTTAATTTTTTTTTGAGAAATAGTTATCAGCTATCCAAACAAATTTTTGAAAGCTTCCGATGAGTTTAGCAGCTAATTCTAAAATTTGTGCTCTTTTCAATAAAATTAGCTGCCAAATTTGTAATGATTCCTATATCTCGTTTTTTTTAAAAAAAAAAAAAAAAAGAATGATCTTTCTACCTTAAAAAATTTGGTGATAGATAGGTACAATTTTAAAAATATTTCGTGACTTTTTTTTGATATATTTAAAATAAACTTTGCAGAGGCATCAGATATTTGCTTGCTGTATTTTTGTTATATTTGCAGTTACAAACAACATTAACATGATTATACTCTTCTTTTTTTTTTGTTTAAAAGAAAAGGAATCACTTTTGCTTAATTAAATGCATTCTAAAAAAATTTACAAGTATATAACCTTATTAGTTTATTTTGATTAACTAGATTAAAATTAGGTATAAAATGTTCATTTGATTTGCTATTTTAAAGGGTTTTGTAGAAAAAAATAAAATAAAATAAAGATTGAAAAAAGTGTTCATCCGCACCATCAAAACTTTTCTTTAGAAAAATACAATCCAAAGACTTCTTTATCATGTTTTCTTACAACGTCGTGTCACAAACAACAAATAGGAATTGATCTCAAGATAGATATTTAATAATGGGATTAACTGCGAGGCTTTGCCGACTCCAGAGGTAATACGTCAACTCGTTTCACCACCGTCCCCCCGCCCCTTACTACTAGTATAAGATTTTCTTATGCTGGGGTCCCTCTTATCATTTCCGTCATTATCTTCTCATGCATTTATGCTTATGGCCTTTTAGCCTGGAAAATGTGGGTTTAAGTGCCTCTACATTTACGTTAAATATGAAAATCAAGCGATCAAAAATTTAATCAGGTTACCAATTATTTTCTTTATAGGGTTAGGACCGCAAATCAACCAAATCAAGTAGAACTTTGATCTAATCGAATCAAATCTTAACTTAATTTTACCACACTCGAGTTCGAACTCGACGAACTCTTACAATAAAACTCGAACTCGAGTTTAAAAAATAAAAAATAATTATTTTATTTTTTAAAAAATAAATAAAATAGTAAATTGTCTTAATAAATAATAAAATATTATGGATATATATGTAATTTTATTATTAAAATAAAAATAAAAAATATATAAAATCGAGTCAATTCGCAATCTAACGAATTGAGTATCTTTAAATTAGTGATTAAGTTCGAGCTCGATTTGATCAGTTCGAGGTCGACTCGAACTACTCGCGAGCGGTTCAACTCATATGTATTCTTAGTTAAAAATAAGTCATCGAAAGACTTATATCTACCATAAAAGAAGCTAAAATGCGGTAACGCTAACATCCCCAGATTGTAGCCATGGAATTAATTCTACTCATTTGGTCTCGATATGGCCTTTGTACCTAAAGTTTCTTCCTAGACAGTTGTTGACAAGTTTGTTTGGATAGGGTATTATTTGAAATATTATTTGGAATAATTACTGTAGCACTTTTTGTGATGTGATGTATGTGAGATATAAAGGTGGTTGGAAATATAAAAAGTTGAGTTGAAAAATGTGTTTATGATGCAAGCGAAATAATATTTGAAATAAGTTGATTATCCAAACAATTTAAAGTTATTAAAAGCTAATAATTCCAATTTCAAGAGAGCGCAAGAGTACTTGGCCTTGTTGAGTTACCATAATATTAAATCCTTTTCTTCCCTTTTCATTTTTTCACTTTTGGCTGGCTAGGGTTAAGAGGTACAGGGGTGGCATGTCATAAGACTAGTACTTAGCACGACAATTATTGGGAAATTGGTGGAAGGAATGCAAAACTCATGAATGCTGTAAATTGGGATATCATTTCATATTTACAACTACATATATTTAAACTTCCGCAAGAATTAATAAAATCCCACCACCTCCCCTTTTAGGACTACATTGTCAATGCATATCTACCAAAGGAAAAAATGCCAATTCTGATCCAGTAAGTATTTTAGCAAATATGTGGTTCAAGATTTCGGCTGATGCTACCGTTCGCTGAGAGAATAACTTGAACAAAGGTACTTTTGATATCTAAGGATTGCGTCTCGCTTGCTCAACTTTTACCAAATGATGTTAAGATATTTGCTTCAGCCACACTCATGCACTGAAGTTGTCGATATTTTTTGGGATAATTTCAGAAACCTCCCTGAGGTTTCTAACTATTTCACTTAGTTTTTTTTAAATTTTAAAAATTACACTTACTTTCCTTAGTTTGATACTTTGGTAACTAAACCTTAAAATAAGGTCAAAAATTTAATGAATATTCTAAAATGCCCTTATTTTATAAAGTTTGATTCATTTTTCTAAACAATTATAAAGTAATTTGACATAATTATTTTGAAAAAAGGACTCTCAAGTTTTTTCATACCAATATTTGTTATTTAATAATCAACTATAACAATAAATCTTTTGCTATGATAAGCTATTTTTATAGTATTTTATTGGGGATATAGATTATTTTTAAGATAGAGAAGAAAGTGTTATATTGTGTTTTAAAATTTATGGACTATTTTTTTAATAAAAGTTTATGGACTTGTTTAGTGATAGAACCACCATAGTTTGGTAGTGATTTTGAGCCATTTATTTTTAATTATTCTTGATTTATTCTTGATTTTGATACAAAAAAAAAAGAGTTACAAAAAAATTGCATGATATTAAAAGTCATCAAAAATTAGTAGTTTAACATTTGATCTGAATATATATTAGCAACAATATTGATAGTTCTTCTATACTTCTAATGAAATATAAGAGAAATGAATAAGAATGAAAAAGGGAAAAATTATAAAATCCATCCTTTGTATAAACATGACAACAAGAGCCTTTTATTAAAATGTTAAAGTTAGTAAGTCATTTTAAATTGGTAAGGAAAGTAGGTGTAATTTTTGAAACCATAAGGAAACCACATGAAATTATCAAAAATCTCAAGAGAGGTTTCTAAAATTATCCCATATTTTTTAGCATGGGATGAATGAAAACTTAAGAAGTGTGTGTGTGTGTGTGTGAAGGGGATGGAAATTGAATCCAAAATCTCTAAATCCCTTTTGTTTGCTTTGTCTTTTGATTAGCATTTAATAGCCATTAATTTCAGAAAATTTATTCAACAACTTGAAAGAGCATATATTATGCTACATGTTTAAAATGACGAACACAAAAACTATTAGAGGAAAAAGAAAAGTTTACAGCAAGTACTTTAAACAAAAATAAACTAGACGTAACATGCTAATTGAAACTAAAATAAAGAGCCTTGACAAATAAAAAAAAAAATTAACCTTAGATTCCCTCGGATCAATCCTAATGAATTCGGAGTACTATTACTTTACTAGAGAACCGAGATGGACAAAGTGTCTGTTGGACAAATAAAAAACAAAGGAGACCACAGATGAACTTTTTATGTAGGGGGAGACAGGATATGGCTGTGGCCCCCGAGGACGAAACAGGAGGGTATTAACTTCCGCACATAGTAATTATCATCATTCTGTTTTTTTGGGACCAAGAACACATCATTATGATTACCCTATTGGTGAATTGTAGCTTCAAGATAAGGGTAGACTTGTCAATTCATCCAAGGTAGGGACAAAATTCTCAATAGTGAAAATTTCTTTTTCTTTTTCTTTTATAGTAATGGCTGGGTACAATAATGCCTTTTATAAAGAGGCCAATCTTTGATAAAGGCCAAGTCAATCTGGGAAACCAAGCAAAAGAGGTCTAGTAGCAATCTCGCTAATAGCTTGGTACTAGGGATGGCAATGGGGGCGGGTGCCCGCGGGGCTCTCGGGGCGGGGGTTGGGGCGGGGGCGGGGGGGAATTTTTTCCCCCCGCTTAGAAACGGGGCGGGGGGCGGGGGAGTATACCCCCCGCCAATCCCCCGCCCCGCCCCCCGCAAAAAAAAAAAATATATATATATATAATTATATATAATATATAAGTTAATTAGTTATAAACTTATGATAATGATATTATTAGTTAGATGTATTATATAATGTATATTAGTTTATGTAATATAATTGATATTATCAATTATATGAATAATTCTACATGTCTACTAATAGAATTTATTAATTAGTTATACTAAATTTACTAATACATTTATACTAAATTTCTAATTACACTTAATAGAATAACACTTTTTTCTCAAAAAAAAGCACAAACACAATAATGAATTAGTGATTGCATTTGTACTAAAAGTGAAAACTTGACTATTTTAGTTATATTTATTTCATCATATTGGATTGTATTCAAATAACTTATGTTTGATTGTTTTTATGAGTTTCAATTGTAAAATTACAATGAATAATAATTTGGTGATGTGTTGATATTTTAGTACTTGATTATTTATTAAAATTTAATTATAATAAAATTATATAATAAAATTTTATTAACCCCGCGGGGGCACCCGCGGGGGAAGCGGGGCAAGGCGGGGCGGGGGCGGGGCGGGGCGGGGGGAGCAGGAGGCGGGGGACGGGGCGGGGGACGGGGGGAACTAATAGGCAACGGGGCGGGGGACGGGGGAGGGGTCCCCCGCCCCAACCCCGCCCCGTTGCCATCCCTACTTGGTACACCTTGTTGCAGAGAGCCGGAAATATGGGGGTTACAATTCACGGTCGCCAAGCCCATACTTTTAAGTTTTAACGTATTCAGAGTTGCTTTCTCCTCCACGCTCCAATAAGTGGCGTTTGCTTAAGTCACTTTTTTTGAATCATTTTTAATATAATCGAATTCACACCATAAGCCACTGGTCATTTGATCCAGTGGTCATCACCATTAAAGGTGATGCTGGAGGTCAGGGGTTCAATCCCTGCCTCCCACAAATTTGCCACAATTTGTGGCGGTCTTAATTGACCTTCATCGATGGAGTCTGTACTCACATCGAACCCCCTCCCCTTCCCCTTAGACTAGGCTAGATTATGTTATAGGACATCTATCGTTTCGACAAAAAAAAAAAAAAAAAGAATTCACACCATAAATATGAAAAAAAAAATTAAAAAAAGAAGTTAATGGATTTCTTTTGAACTAAGTTTGGTTATGTTATTGCCACATTTCCCTCATAAGTACTTGTACTTTCATGGTTGGTATCCCTTATTTTCATTTTGTAACGATCCAACACTACAATTTTAGTGTTAAGCAAGTCAATCGTTAGTTTAGCATTATGATTTCATAGTTCAACATGCATAAATACGTAATTTTGTTTTGAATTTTTAGCCAAGGAATGAAACCCTGCAATAAACACAAACTCATGGATATGTTCATCACAATGATTCGGTTTGAACAATTCATTTACCAAGTATGAATATCGAGAATATTTGGATTGCATCTAATGTGAGATTAGTAAAATTTATAATCTTATTTGAAGAATTTTTATTGATTAACAACTAAATAATGAACTTGACTAATCAAGACCCTTTTACATACAGTATTTTCTATCTTACTATCCAATCTAATCCAACGTTTTTGTGGGCTTGTTTCATATTAGTTAACCTTAGCATATATTTTTCAGATTTTTGAAACAACTCTTCATCACACGCTCCTCATGAGCATGGTAAAAACCCTCCTTAAAGTGTTCACAGAAAATAGTGTGCTTAGATTGTAAATTATTTGAAATAATTTTATGAAAAAAGTATTATAACACTTTTTTTATATGATGTATATGAGATAAAAAGATGATTGAAAAATATGTTGATGATACAATCAAATCAGTGTATATAAATAAGATGTAATAATTTACTATCAAAAGTTCGGTATAGAAGTAATATGACAATTTGGCCTTTGTTGCCTTGCTTGGTTCTATTTTGACATAGACCCACCCAGCAAAGTCATCAAATCATCAGACCTATTTTACACATCAGTCAAAGACCAGTACGTCAGTCCATAATCTGTTGGTTAAGTCATTTACCTCCTTTATCCTAAAAAAAATAAAAAGTCATTTACCTCCTTTTTTTTTTTGTGTTTTGATTGCTCGAAAGTTCAACACTACCATCACCTCTTCAAGCAAAACGCAGCACCTTCGTTCCAAACCGAGACAGACAGGTCCTTTCCTGGGAACAGAACGTCCCAAGTAAATCTCTTCTCCTTCTTTGGCTACTTGCGAAAACTTCACATGATCGTCTGTTTGTGTTTTTACTTTTTATCTTCAGGGTAAATCAGGGATCCGCAGTAAATCAGACAATCCAATAGAATCTTTTGCCAAATTTTATAGTCTTCTTGTTTTTGGAGTCGAGTAATATGTTGGCGAGTTTCCTAAACAGGAAACCAGTGAGCATTATTCCTCTTTTCTTGATCTGCATAAGCAATTGGAACTGGAGCTTCCTTCGCCATTACCCTATTTGGGTTCTTTGTGTTTCTCTGAATATTTCTTAGTTCAACCCAAAAGTATCAATAATGAATGACCAATGAATCAAGAAGGCTAGACTTCCCAGTTCCCACG
This sequence comes from Coffea eugenioides, assembly GCF_003713205.1. NCBI lineage: Eukaryota > Viridiplantae > Streptophyta > Magnoliopsida > Gentianales > Rubiaceae > Coffea > Coffea eugenioides. The sequence goes on from NC_040036.1 coordinate 13,855,037, forward strand.
AAATGCTAAAGTTTGAAACTCCGGAAACAAGTGAACATCCTCGTATTGCAATTAAAGCTTCTTTAGAATTACTTTCTTGTGTTTGTCTCGCTTCCCCAGCAGCAGTAAGCCATGTCCGGTCCCTAGGCTGTTGTCTTGGTCTTGCTTTTTTTTGGGAACTCGCATCTCATGCATTTTGAAACCTACAAATCCGGTTTTGCATGTATATATAAAGTTTGTTTGGATGAAGAACATTTGGGAAAATTTTTTTGGAATTAAACACGTTTTCCATGTATCCCATCATAAAAAGCATTACAAGAACTAATCACTGTAAAACATAATCCCAAATACTTTATCAAGAGAGTCAAATTATTTATGGAATAATTTCAAGCCATCGATTCGGACAAAAAAGCAATAAAAATAAATAAAAGTAGTTTTTTTATATATATATATTTTATCTGATAGAGGAATGATGAAGTTTAAGAAGCGCGAATAATGAAGAGGGATTTGAATTGAAAGCCTTCGAGTGTTGGGATCTCAACTTTACCCATTAAATCAATACCTTCTCCGCTAACTCAAAATAGTTTACAATAAAGAAAATGATTGGTATGCTTGGATAGGAAAGTATATTTGAAATAATTGCTATCCAAATCATATTTTTTTAACTTACAAAAATCTCAACCAAACTTTCAAATATAAAAGCTTCTTGTTTTCTTTTAAATTATCATTAATATAATCACAATTTTTGTACTAAAAAGTAAGACAATATAAGGGCAAATTTAAAATGAGATTATGATATTCTCTCTCTAAAAATAAAATTTTAATATTATATTAAGAAATAAATTACACGTCTTACAAACAAAAGTATAAAAGGTAAGCGAGACTTGTTTAAGTTCGAGAATATCAAATGACATTTATTATCAGAGACGAGAAGGTTTCTAAAATTTATCCCATTACATTTTCAGATTGAGCATCTCGTGTTGCAATGATCGTTAAGTTTACATGTTCCAACACTAGCATAGCATATCAAGTCCTACATGGTGTCAGAATATCTCCATAGAATGCTATGGCATTCATTCTCGGATAATTGCTGCATTCTCCCAAAAAAATATACATATAGAAAAGAAATGGTCCCAAGTTAATAACAAGAAAGGTATATAAGTAGAATATCTCTTTCGTCGGAATCAATCAATGATGAACACCAATCCAGGTGCAGGTTCACGTGCACACTAGCTCACAGAGTAATTACTTGAATTAGCTTTTGGCTGACGCTAGTAACATCATATTGTTCTGCAAATCAATAATTTAGCCCAAAACCTTATCGTAAACAACCTTATAATGATGCCTTTGACTAAAGCATATTAGTTATTGCACTCGTTTCTTGGGCAAATGGTCGATGTTAATTGATTTTTGACACTCGGAATTTCGAATCATTGCTTATCCTAATTATTTACCCTAAATATAATAGTGCAAACACGGATGACGACGTATCTTAAAGTTATTCTTAATTTCGCAAAAGTGTACTTTACCTTTGTTGAATTGCCAAGAAAAGAAAAGGTAATAATGATAATGGGTCCCTGCAAAGATAAGAAGAGTATTTCGCACATTGTTTATGTACTTTCCAGCAAACCAATCATTCATAGAGAAAAGATATTAATATAATAGTTGTATTCCTTAATTAATTAAAAACACGAAAAAGTTTAGAGTTAAGTGCTCCATTTTCTTGTTAATAAGTAGCAGCACAAGTTCCTACAATTAATTTTCTAGCCAACTTATATATATATATATATATATATTCCATATATTATATAGTCCAAGTATGATTTTTTCCCACTTTGATAGTAGTGCCTAATTTAGCAAAGTTACTCCACCATTTAGCCGTTGAAACAACAGTAATGATCAATGTCAAATTGGTGAAGTTCGCCTCTTATTTCTCTCATTTCTTTTGCTGGTAGAGAATTTCATCTATTACGATGATAGTTAACATATATTTTGTCTTTGAAGTTAAGTTACCAATAGCTACTTTTCATATTATTAACATTAAAGGCACATTAACTTTCAATAAAGCTACGTAATGAAAGTTAAAAGACCATCATTATCCAAAATTACCGAGCCTATTAGACATCAATTATGTTGTTTCCCTGCTTTTTTTCGAGTACTAACTAAAGTCACCCTTTGTAGGCGTTGCCTTTTTACTCCAAAAGTAGGAGTTAACAACCAAAAAGATTGGCTATAATTCCGAAAAGTTTTAACACAACCTTGCTTAAAGGCCATAAAATAGTAGAGCTGTTAAACGAACCGAGCTGTTGGGTAGCTCGGTTCGTTCGTGTTCGTGAAAGGCTCGTTCGAAATTTTAAACGAACCGAATTCGAACGAATTTTTTTGTTCGATTAATAATCGAGCGAACACGAGCATGTTCGCGAGTTTTAACGAACGTTCGCGAACATAGACATAATTATCATTTAACAAATTTTAGGGTTAATTTTATGGCTGGACTTTTATATTTGGAGGGCAAATTTCTTTGTTTTATTTGTTGTTTTTATGTTAATGTTAGTTATATAGTTAATGAATAATAGAATTTAGTCACTTAGTGTTTTAATTATTTTTTAGAATGATTAATAATTTGCATGGCATATTTAAGGCATAAAATAATTTGGATTCGAGCATTTTGAACATGTTCGCGAACGGCTCGTTTATGTTAAACGAGCCGAATTCGAACTCGAACTCGAACACGAATTTTACTTAACGAACCGAACACGAACACAGGTTTGGAGTTCGAAAATTAATGAACGAACACGAACGTTGTTCGAACTGCTTAACGAACAGAGCTCAAACATGAGATACTCGGTTCGATTCGGTTCGTTTACAGCTCTATAAAATAGTAAAGAGTTTCGATCCAATTTGGATTGCTATTTCTTTGTAAAAAAATATATTATAATAATTTGATATATATATATGTATATGAAGTAAAAAAGTTATTGAAAAATATGTTTACGAAAAAATGTTAACGTAAACATTTTTTCTTAAAAAATTACATTCCAAACACCACCGAAATCTCTTCCTAAAAACTTTGGATTCTCCACAATCATAATTGTGATCTAATACAATTTGGACTGTCATTATGGTTTCGTCCTGAAATACTTACACAATAATTTCCCATTAAAAGACATGGATAATTATGGCCTTCTTAGATATTCATGACCTTCTTATTTGTTGAAAGAGGGAAGGAGTTTGAATCTAGTTTTCAAATTGGTTTTCTTTTAATTAAGTGGAATAATATTGGTTTTTAATTATTTAACTTTTTTTTAAAAAATGATTAATTCTGATTTTTTACTTACTTTCATGATGACTTAAACTCGTGATCTTACTAACCAAGCCATGCTTTGTTGTCAAATTGACTTGTGTTGCTCCATTCAAGTGATAATTTAATTAATTTATCTATTTAATACTAGTAAATTTACTTTGATCAATTAAATTTTTAAGGAGATTTAAATGTGATAAGTAGTGATTACGAATTGGATGAGGTCCGACACAGAAGCACCCAGTCGGCCACTCGCTCGCTCCTTCCAGGGAATGGAGCGATGTGGGTAGCCGACACACTCTGATGAGACAAAGACCGGTCTAGTTCCTTTTGGCAAGTCGTATAGGACCCCACAATCAAATCCCATCCCATTCACGCACCTGCCAACTATCTCTTCTTCACACTGCACTCACTTCTTCACCTATAGTCTACATCTATCGTGGTGGATAAGACCTCCAAAATTTTCGACCCTTTTGCAATTTACCCCATCTATCATGCCTCCCCTTCTTGTTTTACCCTCTTTGTAGTCGCAGTAACTTTGTAACTTTTTTTTTTTTAAAATTATGGTAGTTGTTGTTTTAGTACATATTAAATGGTTGTAATTAGGTTGATTCAAGCTAAAGGGTTAGATTAAAATGTAGAATTATGGAAACACTTTTTTTTTAGGTGATATGATACATGCATGATAAAACAGAGAGTAATTAAAAATATAAAAAAGATAATTAAAAATGTGTTTACGATATAATCAAAATAATATTAAAATAATTTGTGCATCCAAATGCGCTTTAAGAGTCTTTTAGTATCAAAAGTAAATAAAAAAATCTTATGTTACTTTTCATTATTTTTATGAATTAATATTCTATATATTTACTGTATATATATAAAATTATTGTTGAATGTCTAACAATCAATTTAAATTTTACATATGTATCGTGCATCAAACACACGGTAGTGTATATAGTCCTGTCAGTGCCTATGAAATTAACTCTATTTTTATTTGACACACATTTGTTAGCTAAAAAAAATTGGGCAAATTATCCAATTGGCCCTTAAACTCTTTGTCTAAGTAAAAATAAGCCCCTCATTTATTTTTTGTTGACTTTAAGCCCTCGAACTTGTAAAATTGGACACCCGTGACCCTTTTAGCCAGTTTCTCCGATTTTGCAACCGGAAAGTGAATTCACACGAATGCCAGTATGCTTTTAAGAAGGGCATTTTTGTCAAGCAAAAAAGGAACAACTCATCTCTCCTCTCTCCTCATTGACTTCTCCACCGATGCCGTCTCCCTCTCCTCTCCTCTCTCCCGCAACCTCTCCCTCTCTCTCCCATTCGTCTCCTCCCCTATGGACACCATCAATGCCGACGTTTCCCAGAAGCCCTCCAATCCTTCCAAAATACACCATTGCCACCACCCCCGTTGTTCTCACCGCCGTTAACTCCTCCTCAATGCCCACCCTGCAGACTTCTGAGGCCAAAGCCCAACAAATTACTGATTCTTCCTCCTCCCCTTCTGCCATACCTATTCCGACCACTGCTTCCTCCTCCTCTACCACCACCACTACCATCACCTCCACCTCCGCGTCGACCAGCACTGCTGTTACTTCCACCACAGTTTCCACACCCACGGCATCTATGCCCAAGAATCGGAGGCGTAGTGCTGTCCAATCAGCTAGGGTTCTGCCCCAGATCATCAAACCCCTGTTGGCCGAGGGTGAAATCAATGCCGCTCTCCACCACCTCCGCGTTGTTGACCCTTTACTTGCTACCCTGATCGATACCCACCAGCCTCCGGCATTTGAGTCTCACCACTCCCCATTCCTTGCCCTCACCAAGAGCATTCTCTATCAGCAACTCGCCTACAAAGCAGGCACCTCAATCTACAATTGCTTTGTAGTGCTCTGCGGTGGCGAGACTGCAGTTCTTCCCGACGATGTGCTGGGTCTATCTACTCAGCAGCTCAAGCAAGTCGGTGTCTCTGGTAGAAAAGCCAGCTATTTATATGACCATGGCCTCAAATCAACTGTGCGTTAGCTACCGTGTTCTACCGTGTGTGGAAGAGATCGAAAGAGGGGGTACTGAAACCCTAGTGTCGCGCGAGTTTTGAATCTTTTGACAAAAATGCCCTTCTTAAAAGCATACTGGCATTCGTGTGAATTCACTTTCCGGTTGCAAAACCGGAGAAACTGGCTAAAAGGGTCACGGTTGTCCAATTTTACAAGTTCGAGGGCTTAAAGTCAGCAAAAAATAGATGAGGGGCTTATTTTTACTTAGACAAAGAGTTCAAGGGCCAATTGGATAATTTGCCCAAAGAAATTTATCAAACCAAGTCCATTTGTAATGGACAAACTGCATAAAAACATGAATCATTCTATCATTGGTTGGCGTCTTATTAGCTGTTCGCCTTCTCAAAGAACTCTTTTTTGTCTTTCTTTCTCTAAGAACTCGATAACGTATCTTCAAAAAATAAAAAAGGGGGAAAGAAAAAAGAAAAAAAAAAGAAAGAAGAAAAATGGCTTTAGTCATGCCAAATATCCTGGATGATGAGCTGTGAGGGCACATTAGAGATTGAAAAACACATCACATGTGGGCTGTGGGCTAGTGGCTGATTTGAAGGCAAGGCAAACTGGCAAAAGGATGACTCCCTCAATCCTGTACTTTGTCCATTTGTTTGGGGTAAAAGAAAAGGGGAAAAGAAAAAAAAAAAAGAAAGAAAGAAAAAGAGGAAAAAAACAAGGACATATGGGGGAGCGTGGACTTGACGTGACTAAAGTACGATGAAAGGCTGTGAGGGAGAGACCCCGTGGAGGGGGGGAGCCACAGGCAAAACAGAGGTCAGAATCCTGAAGGAGTCTGCAAAGGCCCGCGAAAAAGTCGAGGGTCTCTGCAAAAAGTTGAAAGAGCCAAAACTTTTTTTCATCAGCTTTGCTCTGCTTTCATAATCACTGCCTCGCAGGACCACAGACTTATCTCTCAATATGACCATTGTGCCCATTTGCCTCGTGGCCTTTGCTTTTATGTTTCTATATATATAACTGTTGAGTCTTTCAATAATTAATAATATTTTGCCTTCCAAACAGTTACACAATTCAATCCGAAATAAAAAATTTTGAATTCGAAATTTTTATTTCTTATATTTCATCTTCATATCACTTATATATTAATAATAATTTAAACAAAATTTTCTTGTACCATTAACAATAATATGTTTATATTAACGGATATGAATAAATGATAACGAATGTTAACTTAAATTGAAACTTTACAGATGATAGCATTAATAATTTTATTTTCATAGATTGGAAGATACGTGTATTCAGATTGGATATTATTTTGTGAAAAAAAAAGAAGTGGTTACATACTTACATGATATCCGTAGAATTCTAATATATTGCTTCTTTTTTTTTTTTTTGCTTTTAGGACCACAATTTAGACTATACGAAGAATTGCTAATAGTACCATCATCCCAATAAATTGCATGTGGGCGTACAATCCATTGAGATGTCGCTTTGAATTATACCTGAAAGCTTCCTTGCATTCACGGACACTCACATAAATGTCCCAAACACATTTGTTCACCAAAACAGTTGACAGCCTTGTTTGGATTGCTTGTTTCCGTCGAAAAATATTGTCGTTTTTCGTGATCATATTTCCCTATCACTTTTTTCGCTCACATATATCAAATCGTTACAGTGGAAAAATTACGGTAGTTTTCCTTTTCGTTGTCCCCCAAATGATCTGTTCCTATTAAAGGATGGAAAATTACATGCTGCAATTACTTTGACATGCTTACTCATAAGAATGAACAACGACGTGAGTTTCTGCTGGTATTAGTAGCTTATTTTACCCATCAAAAAATGCTGAACATTGGAAGATAAAATGCCTGATCGACTTGGGATTGACAACAACAAAGACAGTAACATTGAGACAATTATACTGGAGGATATACAGGAATTAAGAGAGCTGTTTGATCAATGCACCTTTTCTTTTGTTCACAGAATAGAAAATGAAGTTCGTCATAAGCTAGCAAAACTTGCAACTAAACCATTTAATGATGTAGAGTGGAATATTTTGTGTTTGGATTGCATTTTTCGTGATTTTTCATGAAAAAATTACTGTAGCGATTTGATGTATGTGAGGAAAAAAGGTAACAGGGAAATGTGATCACGGAAAACAATGTAATTTTCTGACGAAAAGTCGCAATCCAAACAAGGCCAACTTCCCAACATGGATCAAAGAGCTTGCACAGAAAGATTATTAAACAGTTGTTTCTTTTTGTAACTAACACTTGTATTATCAAGTTAATGATATAATACAATTATGTCGTTTGGCCAAAAAGAAAAAAAAAAGACTTGGGATTGAGAAAAGAATGAAGAAATGAAGACAAAATAAGAAGAAAGTCTTTTGTTTTTGTGTCTGTTGGGGGAGGGGGGGGGGGGTTTGGATAGAAACTGGTGGATAATAGATTTCAGAGTGAAGGTATGCTTTAGTTGAGGATATATGTTTCTTCTTTATTTTATGTATAGTCTCTCCTTTTTTTTTCAATTTTTTGAGAGTGGATACCTAATTCTTATCTTCTTATAACCGTTTACGAAGTATGAGTGTATGAGAATTGGTACTGAATCTACCATGAGAAAGTGCTCAAACAGGCAACGTTGAGAAATGTGCTAATTTTCTACATTTTTTCCCCAAGCTCACAGCTTTAACCATTGTGTTACCTAATGGGATGCAGCAATTGATCTCTAAGTCTTAAAGAGAAATACGAACCACAAATCTCAAAGTAGTCTTTTTACAGAGTCAGCCTGTACCCTACTCTGGGCTACTCTACTCTGAATCTGCCAGCAGAAATCAATCTGACCCATTGATTGCTACTAAAATTAGATTGTGTGTGTGTGTGTGTGGGGGAGTGAGGTGATTTTGTTCATTTGGTGGAGAGAGGATGGACGGCTGGTTCTGGGCTTTTGCTGCTAGCTGAATAGGTCTGCTAGACTGCTACTTAAGTACTTTCTCAAGCTGAGCCAATGAGATCGCGGTGAGGAATCTGTGTACTTGACTGCATTTACGTTGGTTTAGGTTTGATAGGACAATTTTTTTCCCTAGAAAAATCGTTTTAAATGTGCCTTGTATTTTGCCGAATAAAATTTTATCTCCTTTATTTTTAAAATGTTAACTTTATTGTTCCTCATAAATTCAAATTAATAATATTTGATCACAACCTAGATTTTTGATTACCAATTGGCTGAACACGGTTGCTTTGTGGGTCTCCCTTAGATTGTCTTTGGGCCGTTCTTTGGTGTTAACTTCCTGAGCGTTAATCTAACTGGGTGTATATGTTTATGTCTTTGTTCGGAAAAAAAAAAACCTAGATTTTCGATAATCTTTTAATCTGAAATCACCATGTAACCTATGTGTAGTCCTTTTTATGTACAAAAAAATAGAATCCCACATTTTTTAGTAGTAAAAATAAATATAGATTGAATTAGATCTCATTTTCTTAGGAGAAAAAATAAATATAATTTTGGTCAAATCATACTTTTTAGAGGTAAAAATAAATATGGATTGAGTCACTTATTTAACTACAGATGGGGTCTTACTTTTCTATCCTTAAGAAAATAACCATGTGAAGGTCATGTGACATATTCATGATAAAAAAATTGTCAAAAATCTTGGTTGTGATCAAATTTTACTGATCTAATTTTATAAAAAAATGTAAAATTATCACTTTAAAATGAATGACAAAAAAATTTATTTGGCAAAATATATGAGACATTTTACACGATTTTTTTTCCATTTTTTTTACTAAATATATTTTTCCTCCTGTTTGAATAGTTTTGTGTTACTTTATTTTAACATTTTTTGAGTCTTTTTAGAGCCTTAGGATTGAATAATGGCTATTTTGTTTTGCATAGATAAGATATGGGCATCGCTTAAAAGAGGTCACAAACAAGCCTACCAGCACCTATATTGCATTCTTTACAAGAATTTCGAGTACAATGACTTTGTAATATTGCAAAAAAAAAGTTCGTTTGGAGTAGCTATTTTTTGGGGGTATTTTTAAAAATTTTTACTGTAACAGAGTTTTTATAGTATATTTTGGGATGTTTTTAGAAAATATTTTAAGATATTTAAAAGTAGAAGAGTTTTTAGAATATATTCTGGGATATTTTTTAAACATTAAAAAAAATTTAGACTACTTTTTAGAGTACCTTTTAAAGTACCTTTTAAAGTACTTTTTAAAAATTTTAATAATATTTGAAAACTAATTTTTAAAAAACTCTTGAATCCAAATAGAGCCTCTCTGGATAAAATTTCTTTATTCATATATTGCACTTAAATTAACTTAACAATTTTCAAAATGTTATAATTTTTAGATCCAACCCTAATTTATGTAGAATATCCTCAAAGTCTGTTCTTTCGGTATTATTCAGAATTTTTTATTAAATTCATGAAAGTATCAAGTGGTTTTATGTTCTATCAAACGTCATTGTGTATTCTTAATTTCCTACACTCTAATGAAAACTGATAAAGCCACAGTTGGAAGTATATATTTCCACAGAAGAACCAGAACGCCAACATTACCCCAGACCCAACCCGATGGGTGATATATGCTTGGGATAATATGTTACCCCGACCCTTGTCCTGCCTCGCTACTTCCGGGGGTGCTCCTGTTCAGCTATCATTTTTTTTAATCTAATTTTAATTTTTATATGTGAAGAATACTAATAATGAATTTGCTCATCAATTTTTTTTACAATTTTTAGCCAAATATTCAGCATGAAACAAAGTTTAAAAATTATTTTGATCTTGTGACTTCATTTATCTACATTTGATATTACCTAAAATCCAACTCCATTATCGTTGTTTTTATTTATATATACATATAAATAACATGTCACATGTCAAAAATAAAAAGAAAAGTAAATTAATATAACAAAATCATCATTTAATCACAGCAAATTGACAACAACGATTATATTATTTTATCGCAGGAGGATATCAAATTATTTATTTTATATTCTATTTATATAATTATATTAAATCATAGGTAGGGGATATCAAGCACTTAGTTTAGACTTCAGAGTTATCATCCAACGAGCACAAAACTCGTTGGGTCATTATTGGGCCCAAAGGCCAGTCAATGCCCGATTACACACAACGCTGAAAGGTCGACTAATTAAAATGCCGGGCCCTAACTTCATCATATTTCGCTTTGCTAAGGCCTCTTTCTGACGCCTTCGTTTGCGTCGCATGATTTTAGCCGTTGCATAGTTACGCCTTTCGATCATTACACGCTTTCTTTATAAGTACCAAAAGCGTGACCTTTCAGACAGGAGGATTGCATGTTTTATATTCAAACAAATGAACAAGCATATTGGTACTGGAAGTGTATTGCTAATTGTTCCCGTAACCTCTCATTTTGTCTCCGACGGAGATTATAATTCTAAATGCTCATCTCATCCATCGAGGAAGCAATTTTTGTTTGATTTTTCCCTGCTTTCTTGAACTTCATGATTTTATGGATGTATTGTAGACTCTGAATTGCTTTTACTTTGTGTTGTTCGAATGATGATAAGTAAAAACTTGACAAACTTGATCTTTAGACATGATTTATATGCCTCGGTATATTGCAACATTTATTTCCCATTCAACATGAAATAAAGGCTTCAGGGACTTCAATTTAGCAGCTGAATACATCATGGTCTATTGTTACATTCTGTGTCTCGCCCTCTTTACATTTTATTTTCTTGCAAATATCGTTAGTTTTCATTTTGTTGCGCGTCTATGTTCCATGGTAGTTGCCATCCTAGGCAAAACATCAGCAATGCACCAACCAAGTATTGCCCCTGGAGCTATATAGCAAGGCTAAAGTCATGAACTCTCTGAAAAGTTTGATTACAGCACAGCATTGGTAAAGAAAAATAGCTATAACATAAGCAATCTAGACATCATTATAAGGACAACTCTACAATCTCAAATCGGGGGCCTTCCCCGGAGGGGGGGGGGGGTGGGTGGGTTAAGCTCTTGGACTTCATCTGTCAAGAACCTCAACGGCCATTGGAGTTCTGATCTTTGTTTGCTCAACTCTTTTGAACGGTCTCTTTGCTGCAGAACTATACTGATGCAATGGCGTTTTGTTTGTATCAAGGTGATGCAGGAGACAAACCATGCTTACAGAAGTAGCAAACATTGGTATTGGACCAAAGAACCAGAGCAGCAGGGTAGTTGCGAAGTAAAGCGCTCTGAGCCCCAGTGACCAAAAATCACCTCCTCTTATGACTGCTGATTCAACATATTTTATAGGAATGTCGGTATCTGGTGTACTAATGAGGTAATTTGCATGGATGAAACACCTTGATGATTGGACAAAGCATGCAAAAGCCAATAAGAAACAGATTAGAAGACTAATGAACTTGATTGACATTGTGGCTTGCCTTGTGTCTCCATAGATTAGTTCACTTTGGAATATGTTTGAATTGTTCGCAATCCAGGCTCCAATTAGAGAGCTAAGAGTTAGGGAGACTGATGCAAGGAATGTAGCTGCAGACACATTGGCTGAGAGCACATCTAATGCTGTTTTAACATCCTTGTTTTCAACCTGCAAAAATCTTTTCTCGCTATTAGCAAAGTAGTAAAAGATTGACTTAGCTGGGCATCAGTGCAAGGAAATTACAAACGAAGGTATTACCTGCATAACTTTTTCAACCCAAGCCTTCTTGTCATTGTTCTCAAAGCCAATCACTGTAGTGTGTGGACGCTTGAGGCATCTGTACAGCAGGAAGAGATGGTAGGCAAACATGATGAACAGCCCACATGGCACCAACACCAAATCAAGATACTCCTTCCGGAAAATCATTTATTTGTTTTTGGCTTTCCCCGTGAGCCAATATCCGGCACCAGATTGGAAGATCTCGTGGCTTTGAACGTTTAGTGAATTCAGTTTTATGTCTGAAATCTCACTTAGAAGGAATTGATGGAATTTGTGATTTGTTTAAGGAAGTCTTTGACTTTGCGTAACAGAGTTGCAAAGACAACTTGCAAAATACAGTTCCCCAGTTGGCCTTATCATATTCTTGCTCACCAAGTAGAGCTTTTAGTAAGGGACTGACTTTGACCCACGATATCTGCAGCTAGTTCCTTTCTTTTTTTCTTTTTCTTTCTTTTATTCTTCTTCTTCTCTCTCTCTTTAAAAAAAATATAACACTTAATTACCCATCTAAATGTCAATACACCATCCTGATTACTGATAAATCTTCTCCTTCTTTGCCTTGAAAGTGTATATGGTGTGTGTGCAAGAGCTAAACCTGTACTAATGACTACATTTTTGTCGAGATTTTAGATTTTTCCTTAAAATTTTTAGAAAATCAATTGTTTTGAAGGAATAAATGTAATTGAGACAAAAAATGTGATATTTACTATATATATATATATTCTGAACTTGGTTTGCCTTAACTATCACAAATGCACGGTAATAAAGTATTCTTTGTCCCAAGAGCACTTTGATTTTGTAACAATATTTTGTTTTTCTATTAAATTTGGATGACATGAATGTTCTCTTTCATGTCATTTGAGTTAAAATTTTTAACTTTTTTGAATAATCTGTTGTTCCTCTTTAAGTCATTTTATGAATTTTTATTAGTTTTAGCAAGCTTTTCCAATCATCATTATTATTTTGCTAATGGTGGATAAGAAGTCCAATTACAGAATGAAGGAATTTCTTAGATTGTCCATCAATAGCAAAGCTAAGCTGCAGGGAAATTTTCCTTCAAAATACTTCTGATTATGCATACTTCTTTTCTTTTTTTTTTTTTTGTCAAAATTATGCATACTTCTAATATGCCTTTTTTATTACTTGGAAGGATACCCGTCTTCCTTCAACTTGAACCAGTCATCGTCAACCAGTAACGTAAGGGAAACCTCTTCATTAGGAGCCTTTTTCGGGGGTTTAAAAACTAGTCATTAGCAGCCTCTTTGAAAATGTTGCAAGGCATTTTCCAATTAGACCCCATTTTTTTTATCTCTTTACGGTTACTGTACTTATTTGTCGACTGATGCCAGAGAAAAGCCTGAATTGAGTTCCAATTGCTTATTTATTGCATTCCATGCTTCTGCTTCAAGTTTTCTGCACCTTCTTCTGCTGCTTCTAAAATATTAAAAACTTACACAATCCAATTCAAAAGACTAGTACTAAGGTCATATAAAAGCAGGCAAGAACATTTTTTTTTTCTTTTTTTCATATTCACAGACCCTAAGCACTGAATTTACCTCAAGAGAAAGACAAAATTAGCCACTGCAGGTAGTCAAGTTTCTTGAAGCAATAGCATTCTAGAACTTTAACAATAATGTAAGGTCCGACCTGCATGCTGATTTGTCTGTCTTGCTCAATATTTTGGATTGGTGAATTTCGCTAAAAAACGCAGCATTGAAGTGATTTTAATACTTCAGCAGCGCCCCATTTTATCTGAAATTCAGGAATCAACGAAAGCTGTTTGTTTCCATGAACAATTTCTGTGATTCTTGTAGATAATAGATATGGTTACGTATATAGAAATCATCTCTCTTTGTGGTAACTTTGGTTTATCAACGGGAATATAAACACAGCATTGGGCCTAATTCAATAAGCTTCTCATCACTTCATCCACAACATGCTTATTGGCATAACACGCTTCACAAAAAGATGCAGCTTACGGTTGAGTATGGTCTGCCTGCCATATGTTTTCCGGGAATTTTGACCATTTATTATTAGCTTCCATTTGGAAAAGGTCAATAGCAGAGTAAAAATCAAAAGACTGTGATGCTACAATTAATTACTGAGGACCAGAAAGTCTTACAGACCTCAATACCATTACAAGGATTGATTCCTAAGAGATTCTTAATTCTAGAGAGTAACAAATCAACAAGAGGACATCTTTCTGCACATTTTACAAAATAACTGTATGTACAACTCCAACCTACTTCACAAAAGAAGCAAAACAAACATGACTCCTAGTTTAGAAGCTATCTAGAAGACCTGAACTAGGTTGGCGAAACCAGACTCTTTTTGAATGCGTATGTAGAAAAAACCAGAAAAAATGCGGTCATGATTAGATGTTAGAAGCGACAACCTCTGTTATTTGAACTGAACGTTGTACCCCTTTGAATTGGCTCTTTTCAGTGTCCTTTTGACGATGAAAACTTCCTGGGAACTTGATTCGGAGGAATCAGGTCCAGAATCAGGTCTAGAAGAACCATGATTAGAAACTTCAAATCTTGCACTCGATGAAGACTTCAAGATTCCCTTCAAGGGTTTTCTTTCTGTACCGAACGCCTCTTTGCTGTGATTATCACCTGGACTACCATCTTTATGTTTCAGACAGCTGAAAGCATCACCGAAAAAACCTTGGCTTCCCTTGGCATGAAAAGGATGCCCATTAGCATCATGATCGTCGTCGTCATCATCATCGCCGTAAGGAATATGAACGGATTTGCCATGAAATGGATCATCACCAAAAGCACAATAATCACCTTCGGCATCACCAAAAATCTCATATCCAGAGAAACCATCATCCACAAGGGTAGCGGTCGGAAGGGGATCTTTGTCACGGACTTTATTTTCCTCGACTTTATTCTTATCGCGTACTACTTTCTTGTATTTTGGAAGTTTGAACCACCCTTCCGTAAACAAAGGCAGTTGATTCAGATTCTTCAGAAACGATGAGCTTTTCTTTGAAGCATCAACTGGCTTTTTCTTCTCACTTTTACCCAGCAATGCCATAGCAATGGCACTGGTTATGAAAAGCTGGCAAATTGCGCATTTGATTTGTTCATGCCTCTCGAAAGACGACGACTGTGTAAGGCCAATCATGGTCTTGACCCTAAGAACTCTGCGTGCCAGCTCCGCCAATTCATACTTTTTATATTTCGGGTCATCAAGAATCTTGGCAGCCAGGTAACCGATGTCAACCTTATGCTTTGTCAACCCCAATTCTTCAAGGGGGAAAAGATCTTTCTTCTCAGGAATTCCGAACCCGACGAAGCGAATTCTCTCGTCTGTGAGAAATCTGTAGATTGATTCTGGTAATACATCCCCTGAAATAAACTTGAGGATAACGCAGCCTACACCAAAGCACAGGAGCATGAGAATATTGTTGGGATCGCGAGGGTGGCGCATTACATCGATGCCGACCACGGGCGGACGGGCCCAGGTCTTTCCGTCAGGGAAAAGAAAATCCATGGAGCACACTGTTTCAAAGTCTTTTGCTTTGAAGGTAATGCCCTCCAGCTTAACTTCAAACTTATTGGTCCTCAGGTAAACGATCCCAGCCATATCTATCAAACCTTAACAATATGATCAAGTGAGGATGAATCAGGAACAAGATGGAATCAATAATTGTTGGCTCGTCTTGATCGATCTAGCTGAAGCAAAAACTTATTCGGGAAAATGCCCAAAGGGTTGTGGCAAAACACCTGCCTTCATAAATTTACATCAGAATGAATCTTTTGCAAGGCCCATGGGGGTTGGGGGGCACAATACCAAATTGAAATTAGGAAATTAGGAAATTCTAATTTAACAAAATGAACAAGAAATTGGACTAAAATTTGTGATTCTTCAAAGCTAGGGGCCTATATATGAGGACGTTCGCTCTGTTTGTTTAACTAATTTCCACACAACACTTGTTACTCCCGTCAAATTTTGGCGACTACCGAAATTTGTGGTCAATCACAGATATTAGATGAGATTAACAAGCAAGTAATTTACTAATTTTACCGTTGCCCAGTACCACAAAGCGGTTGATTTGACCATTCTTTGGATCTGCAGCCGTAAACTTGCCAAGGCTTGACTAGGCGGGGGGTTGCATGGGCTTGGATACATAATAGCCAAAATGCATTTTGACTCGCTGCAAATGGAGTGACGACACACATAAATGATAAATCCCCCCAGCTTGAAAAAAGGCGTTTATCCATTCCCACATCAAGAATCGCATAGAACGTGGCAAACTATTCTAGATAAAAAGCATTAACCAAAGACAAGAACACATTTTTCTCCAACAAATATGATTTTATCAATTTTATTTTTGGATAAGAGTTTATTTGGATGATTTATTTGAGATAATTATCGTGAGACTTTTTGTGATGTGATGTATGTGAGATAAAGAGATGATTGGGAAGATAAAATGGTGATTGGAATTTGTGAAGCAAATTATTTTATTTGAAATCATCTCAATCCAAACAAATCCAGTTAAATGATTATTTTGGCTATTTCTTAGTCTAATAAAATACAAATAGTCATAATACATAATGTTATAACTACGAATAATTTACGATTTAAGGAACACTTACAAGTTTGATTTAAAAAAAAAAAATGAACTAAGCAAATTACGTATATTCAAAAATTTTATATTCATGCCAATTTAAATCTTCTTTGCCTACGTTATATCATTTAGCCGTAATCATCTTATTAATCTTACATGAACGACATCTGAATAAATGATGATATATATATATCATTGCCCTTTGAATTCAGTACAAAAGATACGCCATCATCTTTGCATAAATTTTACAATTTTTCAATAAAAAAATGAAGAATTATGCATAAGTATATGATACACCAAAAAGTTGATTGTATGAAAAGTAATCAAGAATCTGGGGTTTATAAGCTTAATCTTGGACTCAAGAACTTGGGAAAAATTTAAACTTTTGAGAATGGTAAAATTGTAAAAGTATTGATAAAACAAAGTGTATAAAACAAAGTGTACAAGTGTATGCGGTAATAGAATATAGGGATAATTTCACAAACCTCCCCTAAGGTTTCTGACACTTGCACTGAGACCCCTCCAGGTTTTAAAAATTTCACCTAGCTCCCCTGGTAGAGTATTGGGGTCCATTGCTGACATGCAGAGCATTGAAATGACCAATTTGTCCTTAGAGTTTGGTTCAGAGTTTGGCAGAAACATTAATTAAGAGAAGCATGCTTTGGGACTGCACATGCTTTCTATGTCTCCATCTTCTGTTCCCCTCAAAGTCCGCCGGCAGCTTGAACCTGATGACACCTGCATTTCCTCAGTTGGACTTAACCTCGATTTTGGACCAAGTAAGCCCAATGCAGAGAATACATTGGGCCGTTTCTTGCCTTTCAACCATCGAACTCCATCAGCACTACTGTTTTAACCAATATTGTCAAAAAAAAAAAAATCATTGGCAACAAGTTTCACTCTCTCTGGTTGTAGCATTCCAATTCTTATTGACAAACACGAGCACACAAAAGAAATGCAAGATCAATTTCCTTGCTCGGAGCTATCCAATTCTTGTAGATATGCAGGGAAAAAAAAATTTTTTTTTGAAATACATGCACGCACACAACAAACACACACAAAACACTCCCTTTAAAGGTACATTTTAGTATTTCAGGTAGAAACTTCTATTTTAACCACTCAAACACAGTATCATACTCTACAAACAAGCAAAAATCTGGCCGTTGCAATTTGCAGCTAGCCGTTGCAAAATCCGCCAAATAACTGTTGCATGGCACATCTGGTGCTTACAATTTTTTTATTACACTTACACCCTCTCAACTTTAGTAATCAGTACAAATCATTTATTCTTCTTTCAATCTTCTACTAATACAAGGAGCAAAAGGGCAGTCATGGAATAAAAATACCTTCTCACTCATGAAAATAATATTGTAATATGATTTGGACTGCTTTGTTACCAAAAACTCAAAGCAAGGAAGGTCAGTGAAATTTTGAGAACTTCAGGGGATCTCAGTGCAAGTGTCAGAAACCTCAGGGGAGGTTTCCGAAATTATCCCTAGAATATACTACTATTATTAGTTTTGTCATATTTGATGACTATTTCTTTGCAGAATGTACTATTATTTGTCTAATGAAAAATTCTTTCTAATTGTGGGCACCAAACACCCCCTAGTATAACGATATACGCATTACCGATATCAAACTCGATGGAGAAAGACGAATAAAAATGGGGATTGTGGACAACGATGTGCGGCTTACGTGAGGCATGGTGTGGTTTTGCCTTAATGTTTGATTTAGAGAGGGGATTTGAGGGACAAAAGAAGTAGAGCATGACGAAACCAGATCCAGGAGTTAGTAAAATGGTTTACTAATGGCGGGTTGAAGACCGAAGAAGACAACAAGAAAGAAATGGCGCGATGCTGGAGGAAGGAAGCATTCCCGGATATGGAAGAAACAGAGAGAGAGATTGAGATGGACGATGGACGATGGAAGAGTGAGTTTTGATTCATTATAAATGGTTAGATATTCGTTGACCTTTGCAGAGGTAGTTTTGGCAGCTTGAGAGATATTGCTCCAACTGAAAAATTATTCTCGGACGATACCACCAGCCATATCTTATTTGGTGTAAATTTGGTGTAAGAATTCAGTGTATTCGCCGAGATAACCTCAATCATATGCTACTATTAGATGACAACTTAATGACTCCAATTTTTGTTTTTTCTGAGTCAATTTTCTCTTGTTAGCTTTGCACGGCTAATTCCTTAGAATATTTGTATTTAAAAAAAACTAACTGCCAAATACACCTCTGACATGGGGTGTTTCTCATTCTATAGCGGCACGGCCGCATAATTAAATATTCCACCGAAATCTTGTCTGCAAAAAATTCAGTGGTGCAGAGGGTGTCAGCGCGGACGTGCTGACTGGGCACGTCCGCGGCTGATCAAACTGACTCCAAGTTTGCGCATGTGTCAAACGGGGACGTGCTGACTGAGCACGTCCCCGGGAGACACAAAATCAGTGCTGGTCTGTTGTGTCTGGAGGATTTATTTTTGGATAATTAATGAAGAAATCATAGGCTCAAACAGAGAGGGGCAACCACCCTTCTAAAATAAATCCCATCACTCTGTTTGCCTCATTCTATGAGCTATCGACCAGTAATATATAAACCACCATTTTGAGGATTTCCATGAGCTACAAGCCTGCAGCTGCACTATTACTGAGTCTACTAGCTTTCTCGGGCTCTTGGACAGTTTCAAAGCCACCAAAAACATTTGTTTAAAATTGATTGAAGTCTGTACATGGATGGAGGGAGGAAATGGAAGTCTGGATGTCCTTTAAGCAAACAAAGTATTTTAAACAAAATATTTATATTTATATATAAATATATATTTATTTCAATTGATATAATATATATAATATACATAATTTAAATATACATATTAATATTAATATAATTTAGATATATATAATATAATATACATAATTGAAATATACATATTAATATATATTAATATACATATTATAAAACAAAATTAAAATAAATATATTTATATATTTATATAAATATATTTAAATTAATATAAACTTGTATGATATTTATAAATAAATATATTTATATAAATATAAATATATATAAATATATTTTGAACAAAATATTATTATTTATATATAAATATATAATATTTATTTCAATTGATATAATATATATAATATACATATTAATATACATAATTGAAATATACATATTAATATTACTATAATTTATATATATAATATAATATACATAATTAAAATATACATATTAATATACATATTATAAAACAAAATTGAAATAAGTATATTTATAAATTTATATAAATATATATAGATAAATATATAATTGAGTGGATTTTTTTCCACCAACAACCTTGACTAAGGCGTATAACTAACTTAATAACTGGTTTGTATCTGATTCTCGTTTTTAAATTATATTAATATTAGTATGTATATTATATATATTATATCAATTGAAATAAATATATATGTTTATATATAACTATAAATATTTTGTTTAAAATATATTTTGTTCAATATACTTTGTCTGCTTAAAGGACATGGTTCCAGACTTCCATTTCCTCCCTCCATCCATGTCCAGACTTCAATCAATTTTAAACAAATATTTTTGGTGGCTTTGAGACGGTCCAAGAGCCCGAGAAAGCCAGTAGACTTAGTAATAGTGCAGCTGCAGGCTTGCAGCTCATGCCATCATGATCGAAAGAATTGGTGGAGCGGCTGCAAATTTTTGGGAAGATTTCAGCCGTGCAAACTTCTGCGAAGCCTGAGAAGATGTCAGTAGCGGCCGTGCACAGTCAGCACGGCCGCAACTGACATCTTCTGAGAGCCACTAAAATTTTTGCAGCCGCTGACTGACTTTTACCTGTCAGATTGGGAATGGGAAATTTATTTTGCTGCCGTGCCGGTATAGTTTGAGAAATCCCTTACGTCAGAGCTTCATTTGGTGGATAATTTTTTTTTATACGTATATTCTGAGAAATTAGCCGCTTTGCACACACATCAAATGTATTAATGCTAGTGTAATTATAAAATATGAGCCACTTGTTGACGAAATATTATTTCTATTTTTACAAAAATATATATATAACTAGGGAGTACGGGGAACCCATTTCGTCGGGCATTTGGCTAACTTGACCCGTATCTTACCGGCCAGTAATTTTTTAATCCTTATTCGTTCCATATATCAATAGGTACTTGATCATTAGGTGCCGACTAGAAGAGGGTCGGATTAGCGGGTACCCGCCGTACCTCTCTTATCATTTAATTTTTTTTAAAAATAATTTATACTAATTTAATTTTATATTTTACATATTCATCTAAGATTCAATATAGATTTTACTCAAAAAATCTCATATCAAGAACAAACTTGCAAGAAAATACAAGAAAAAGAAAAAAAGAATCCAAAACTAATAAAAATTGTTATAAGCATTGCCCATTTTATATATATATATATATATTCTACATCAATTAAATTATTCTTAAAAAATAAGATCATGATCTCTATAAAATGAATCTTGTAAACAAATTATAGGCGCTCATATTTGGAGCATAATTTGCTGAAAAAAAAAACACTTCATTTGCTTTAAAAATAATATTTGGCATATATAAATAAAAATAAAAAATAAAAAAATATGCCGGACAGATCGGATACCTGCAGATTTTTAATCCAGTGCCCTTAACCTGTCCCACATATAAGCGGGTATCTGACCTTCTTCTAATTTGCTCTTATAATGGGGGATTGGATACCTTATTCAAAGCAAATCAGATCGAATCTCATGAGTTATCCAATCAACACGTATTTGTGCTCCACCCCTAAAACCACCTCACTACCAAATACCCGTGAA
This sequence comes from Coffea eugenioides, assembly GCF_003713205.1. Lineage (NCBI taxonomy): Eukaryota > Viridiplantae > Streptophyta > Magnoliopsida > Gentianales > Rubiaceae > Coffea > Coffea eugenioides. The sequence continues at coordinate 13,876,441 of NC_040036.1, forward strand.
TAGCATCATAACTACTTTTGGTGATATGGTTCAAATCTCCTTGCCCTTTCCCCCCTTCTCAATTCCCACATCTTGTCTAATGAAAAAAAAAAATTTGATGGAGTTATGAAATTACGAACACAAACAGTGTGCTTTTAACACAAATTATGCAATGAATATCAACTAGTTCCAAATTGAATTCGCATTGGCATTCACCGTAGCATTAAAATACAAATCAAACTATTCTATATCAATTCGAACTAAATTAATCAAGTCAAAGAGAGGTAGATCATTTTACTCTAATTCCATCAAGCAAAAATCCATCAAACTCGAAGTAGTAAAGATAAAGATTTAAAATCAGGAAAACCATCTCAAGCTCCCTAGATAATAGAAATCAAACTAACTTTAAATTCTATCAAAAATGTAAAATTAAAAAAACAAAAGGACCTACGCATCGGGCTTGTTTGTGTCCCCAAAAACTCCTTGAGGGACTTTAATTCGTGACTTAATCCCAACATAAACCCCCGCCCCCATTGCCAATAAAAAAGCTTCATTAGGCCCCATTTTTAGTAATCCAACATTGGGCTCGACCCGGCCCATCAATCAGCGAGAAGTCAGCCAATCCCCCAACGAATCGGAACATACGCACACGCGCAGACACGCACATAGCGAAAAAAGAAATGCAAAAAAAAAAAAAAAAAAAATGAAAAGCCATTAATTGAATATTCAGTTGAAAGTTCTCCTTCTTTCTTGCTTCCACTGGCCTTCGATTTGCTGTTCGCGTTTGTCTTCTTCACCAAGAAATTGAGCTCTATATCTTACTTGATCAACGCCCATTTTGGTCACGAATCAATAGGGTACTATATTTAAATTTTCTGCTTATAAATTTTTCACTGTGTCCAAGAATCCAAGAGGTTGTATCTGAAATTGGGTTGTGATACAAATTACCAGTAATGGTATTGCCCTTGTTGAAGCTAGGGACGCTTGCTGTAAAAACTCTGAGCAAACCTATTGCTAGTAGACTCAAGGTTCAGGCCGGAAGGCATCCCAAGTTCCGTGATTTCATCGTCGGCATCGCCCAGGTAACTTCATTACTTTACCATTTTTTGAGAAGTTATTCGGGTTTTTATGCGTTTGTTCAAGAACCCGGTGTTTATGAACCCAAATATGGATATTATTGATACGTGCGATTTAAAGGAGAGATTGGAATACAAGGTGGATTTTAAAATTTTTGAAATGTTATCTATTGCATATATTCGATCATAGGAATTTGAGGAAGATGCAGATTGGGACAGAAAGATAGCACAAAAATCTTCGCCTTTGTTGTTTCTTTCCTGGTCTAGATTAATTTAAGTTTTAGAATTGCAGGAGGGCTTATATTCATTTTTTGAACTTTGCTAGTGACAAATCGGAAATGCAGAAATGTAAAATACTGCCAATAACAAGCTTGAAGACTTACATTGATGATTTATTGTAAATTTGTAATAGGGAAATCAAGATAGCGTAGACTATTATGCAATCATGGATCAAGCAATTCAATTTCTGGGTTGAGAAAAATTTCCGGGTGAGAAATGAGTACAACTTGAGATGTTTGCTCACAAGTTACATCTTGCTTAAATGACAGCCGTAGCATTTGAAAGATTTTCTTGCAATTTATGCTTTCACTTAACCTTGTGCTAAGAAATTTGCAGTCTTTGCTGCAGAATTTTGATAGTTATTTGACAACAACTAAATTTCTTTCCTCGTTCTTTTTCTTGGGCACCTTGAATCAGTCATCTTTGATTCTTTTTCATCACTGTTTTGCTTGTATAGTTCTTGACTGAATTAGGCAAGGTTTTCAGATGTGTAAGCCGGTATGTTCTTCTAGAATTGTGTGATAATATCTTTGGCTTTTGTGTAGGTCTCGATAAATTCAGGTAAGGCTTTCAAATGCACATGCTGATCAATTCTTCTTCCCAACCCCCCACCCCCCAAAAGAAAAAGTTGTCTTTATGTTTGGTTCTGGTGCATTCTTCATTAATTTCAGATTCTCAGCTTTCTCGTTCTTCGCCTCTGCTTCAGCAATTGTAGAACTTTGTTTTCTTTTTCTACTCACATTAATTTTTGAATGCAGGGAAACCATAGGATAACAACACAAATGCAAAGACGCATATATGGTCATGCAACTGATGTTGAAATTCGACCTTTGAATGAGGAGAAAGCTGTTCAAGCGGCTGTAGACCTTCTGGGGGAAGTTTTTGTCTTCTCGGTAGGTTTTGTATCTAACTTGAATATTATTTTGCTGCTGGAATAGCTTGTATAAGATTGCTCATATTAGTGAAGGAAAGATTTTTTTCCCCACTTGTTAAGGAGTAGAAGAGTTTGATCCTATCTTTAATTTTGCCACACTATTCTTACCCTTCATGTTAATGTTGCACCAAAGTGTTCTTGTCACTTAGGAGGCAGTATGAGGCCCAGGAAACATGCCTTCTTCAAAACTTTACTGTTCTTTAAATGTATTCAGTATTAACTAAATCAATATTGAAAAATTTCCTGATTTCTTATCTTTCTAGAAAATAAAGCCAATATTTCTTTCCATGTTTTGCATTCTTCCCACTTAGCATGAATCACAATTCATGCCAATTGATATCAAAATCTCATTTTGTATTTTTGCTCCTCAGCTCAGAAGTTACGTGAAGTCCTAGGTTCTCATCATTTGCAACTTATTGCATATTCATTGGATAGCCAGGAAAATATCTGCAAAGGCCCTGGACCACCCTTTGTTCTTCTGCGAGTTTTTTTTCATTTCATTAGTGGTAGGGAGAGAGTGAGATAATAGATTTCAGATTTGCTGTATCTTGCCTCCTTATGAGATAACGGACTGACCACCTCTTTTTGTTGTGGCAAAGTGCGAGGATTGGTATTATCCCTCCATTTTCTTGATTTATTGATTGACCACCTTTGTCATGCTCTAGTTTGCTCTTTCAAGTAGACATGATACAACAGCTGTCAATGGTCTGAGATTTTGTCCTGGGTAGGGTTATTACGAGTGAAAAGAATCTTCTTTTCTTGCATATCCTGATGCATGGAAGGATAGATTTGTTGGAAAATGTTATATAAGTTTTAGAAAGAAAATAATAACCCTACTTTGATGAGCATTTTACCCCTTATATGCCTAATCATGATTAGGTTGCTGTAGCTGCTCTGATATTTGAGGTGCAAAGAAGTGCTCGGTCAGAAGCTAAGAAGGAGGAGCTTCGTAGGCAGGAAATGGAGGTATATAATGTTAAAGAATTCTTTGCTTCCCCCCATCCCTTTTTTGGCATTCAAGTTTTGTGATGAGTAGCATCTAAGTACTTTCTTTCGGTAGTTTATTTTTCCAGAACTTGAATAACATGTTAATGCATTGCTCAGAACATCTTTCCCTTGTATTGTTAGTATGCCTGCATCCACAATTGCTGATGCATGAAGTTCTGGGGATTATGTAAAGTGCATTTCCCAGCCAAATTAGTTTGTGTAGCGCTAAAATATTTGGTTCCATGACTTGGGATGTTAGATGATAGCTTCCGTTGTGTCTCATCCCTTATCTATAGGTGACCTATTTTGCTATGCTATCTGAGCACAAAGTTGCAAGCCCTTTGAGTTACATATTCATCTCGACCAAAAGCACGGGCATATTTTTCATTCTTAGGAGCTCCTCAGTTAGAGTTCTACTTTCCTTATTTTCTATTCTTTTTACGAACACCTTTATCCTGTTTTGGCTTCAAAGCATCTTCTGGATTGCTAAAATAATTGGTTTATTCAATTAGGCGAGTATACATATATGCTGCAGGATTGTGATTGTTACTGCCAGCTTGACATTCACTTAATGTATGGCAATAACGTGGTAGCTATATATGCATAAACTAATGTTCTGGGCTTGATAGTTAAGTAGGCATGTCATTTTTCAGAATTTCAGCGGCTTAAATCCTCTTCATTGCGGAGAATATAATTCTAGTTGTATCTATATGGTTTTAGTTAAATCTGGATGCTTTAGAGGAAAAAAAGCATGCTTCCTTTTGCCAACATTAATTATGAAGATTAAGGGCTATTAAATGCTATCTTTGTCTTACACCGTGTGGCATGTGCTTTGAGTAGTTACCATAAACAAAACTCAAAGCCATTGTTCAAGCTTCTCAAAATGTACTCAGCTTTTGGGTCTGTCATGGTTTTCAGGAACTGAGGCAACGAGACGATGAGTTGGCAAGAGAGGTAGAGCTTCTAAAGAGTAAGTTGCAGGAGCTTGACCAGCTAGCCCAGAAACGTGGACTTTCTGGTGTTTTTGGCTTTAGACATGCTCATGGAGAGGAAAGCAAGTCGGCGGCAACAAATTGATTTCTTCATGTTAATCTGATATTGAATAATGCATTTATTTCTGATTCATAAGGATAATTGGGCCTGCTCAATTTAGATTTTTGACCTTCATTGGCTCCCGAGCATACAGTTTTGCTGATTACTTGTTTCATTTGTAAATACACTCGCTGAAACAGAGGACTGATCTGTATTGAGTATTAACAAGAAGGGAAAGGAATTCATCATTGCAGCTGATAAGGATCTGCAGCAGTGATGAAGAGATATTGTCAGGCAGTCAGGAAAGGAGAAGAGAGACCCTAATTATAAAATTTCTGAACTTGGCTCCAAATACTTTTCTTGGTCTCCGTTTTGTCTGCTTTTGATTATCAATTCTTCATAGTAGATCCTAAATATGCATCTCCATATTACGTAGCTGCTGAAAATTGACTACTTTTTCCCTTGGTGCTCTTTTTCTTTACTCGCCGTCATAGTGATGCTAAATAAAATGGTGGGAACAGAATTTTCTTTTTGCATTTTATTTTATGAAAAGCCTCACATTTAGCAGCAGGAGAAACGAGTCCAGAAACCACAGATGCTTCTTATCTTCAAAAGACATCACACAATGCATATCTAATTGCTCATGGCATCCAGGACTAGCAATCAGGAATCTTAGAAGATGGTAGTGGGTTCTGCCCTTTATGCCTTTCTTGCCCGGGTCGTCTTCTCTTTTCACATCTAATAAAAAGGCTTTTCAAAGGGTGGACCTACCATCTTCCTCAACATGCAGGCCTGGTTAGGATCTGAAACGCATTGCGTCCATCCGGACCACATCTTTGGCAGTGGTTGGGCTTACAGAGAATTTTCCAAGAGAATCATTTTAGTTTAATGCGGCTGCCTTTGTTTAAAGGAGCATTTGTTTGCCAAAATGTTAATGTTCGGTAGGGGAATAACCTCAAGAGTTAAAAAAGTTTTGGATTCAAATCTCATACTTGTGAGCTTAGTCTAATAAAAGGGACTATATATTAAAACAAACTTAAGTTATAAGTACAAAACGAGGGAAACAAATTCCCTTAAGATCTGCATCTACTAGACTTCTCAAAGCATATGTCTTGTGTGTATGCGTGCTAGTATGTATATATATATATATATAAATAAAACTTGTAATTTGGTGCTGGCAATTTTACATTATCACCGTATAGTTTTAGATAGTGGCTTGAATATGGTGTTAGTGGAGGATCGATGTCCTTTTTTTAAAAAAAAAAAAAATAGTACAAGAGGTAGGGTGTTTAGTCACTATCTTTGTAGCATCTCTGTTAAATAGGAAAATTCCGAATAAGAATTGATGAGAGGAATGTTGAAGTTGATTTTCTTCCTTTTGCTAAATAAAATACGTCAGTGACTAACTAATAATTACCATGTTGAAAAAGGGCTGTAATTTAATTTTCTCAAAGCATAGAATTCTGCTATTAGGTGACAAAAAACTACTTATGTTAAAAGGGAACGTGTTGCAAGAAATATTTGATAGTTTTGTAAGAAAATACCAATTTATTCAAAGTTATTAACTTTGCATGTGAAAACTATGCCAGCTTTAAGTATCTCCATGACATAAAACCTTGCCATTACAAAAAAAAAAGAAGAAAAAAAACTCTAAAACATATAACTCCCTATTGCTTTTAATACAAGGAATGAAATTTGGATGACCAATAATAATAAAAAAAAAGAAATATTATTGTTAATTGAAATTGCTTTTCGTTTGGTATACTTGGCTTGATTCTATAAGAATTTTAATAATGTATTGCCAAACTTTGGGATTGAATGAACGAAACAACACCTTGCCAACTAAAACAAGGAGCAAAATTAAACACTACTAACTCTTTAGAATGAGATGCACCGGACAAATAATTTATTCTGTTGCACAGCCTTTGCAGGGCACATTTAAAATATTAACATCGGAAAGCAAGCAAACCCTTTTATTTTATTGACTAAAAAATTTATTGCATAAATATTAACATTTTCCTGTAAGATAAAACACGTTAGACAGTCTAATGTATAAAAAAAAAACTTATTGCATAAGGGATTTTAGATATTCGTGCATTAATGGCTCATGTCATCATTTAACAAGTACTTACACTCAATAAGTATCTTAACGATCTAATTTAAATTTTACCCAAAAAAAAGCTAATTTATTGATACTGCATAAAATTTTGAAAAACATTTTAATAACTGTTAATGTATACACGAGTGAGCGTAGATACATGATACATGACATGTAACTTACTTTTAAATTTGAAATTCAGTTTCGTAGTAGTATAGATTCCTTCTACGCCTAAGTTGATAAAGGTTTAATCGTAAAATTTTTCCCTCAAATTATGCTCACAAGTCGTGAGTCACAACTACAAGTCAACAGAAAGTAAAATGCCCAAAAAAAATACTATTAATATTCGGTAATTTCCCTCGACTGCCACATGCTTTTGCCGCGACCCAGCTGCTGCTGCCTTTTGCCGGTGGGGTGGGCCCTGCAAAGTGACCGGTTAAGTCTATACCATAATTGAGAAGCATATAAAGAAAACCCACATACACAGACTTCCGCACATATTTATTTCGAAGTCGCGCAAAAGGAACCCCCAATTGTGTTGTCTGAACACTTTCACGGCGATCTTCTCTTCAAAGCAGGTTTAAAAAAGCACCCCATTCTCCATCCCTCTTTCTCTTTTTTTTTCCTGCTTTTTTGGTTTATCTCTTCTTGGTAATAATTCTTATTCTCAGGACTTTCACTCTTTTTTCCTTGTCTTGATCCCCTCCTTTTTTTCTTATCTATTTTTGTAGCAACTCCTCCTGATTTTTCATCTGACGACCGCGATTGGAAGTTAATTTAGGTTTATTTTTGCGCGAATTGCAGTTCATAAACCTCTTCCCCTTTGTGGGTTTCGTTGTTGTGGGTTTTGGTAGATGTGTGATATGTTGCATTTTTTTTTGGGTTTAATTGTTTTTTTTTTTTGAGTACAAAGATTAGTGGATATTAGTCTCAATCATGGGTTTCTTTATCTGGACTGTGAAATTCAACTGTAAAGATTGCGGGTTTTTGTTGGTTTTCAGCTTTGTGGGTAATTTGGGAGAATATTGAAAAAGTGTTTGTTTAATTTTACCATGATTACTATACTATTTTAGTTTTGTGTAATCTGTAAAAGCTTGCAATTTTTATTTTTCCTTGATGAATTCTGAGTCCAGTGGTGGTGTTTTAAGGGTTTTAGGAGCGCATTGCAGCTCGGTTGTATCTTTATAGTTGTTCTGACATAGTTCTTTTGGGTGGTTTTGAAGGTGATAGTTGAGAAACCAAGTGCTATATACTGATTACTTGGAATGGGCAAGGGTTCGAAGAGTGGTGCATGCAAGTCTGCATCGCATCAGCTCTTCAAGGACAAGGCAAAAAACCGTGTCGATGATCTTCAAGGGATGTTTTCGGATCTGCAGTCTGCAAGAAAGGAGAGCCGTAGCATTGATGTTGCAGTTCTTGAAGAGCAGGTCCATCAGATGCTCCGTGAGTGGAAAGCTGAGCTCAATGAGCCCTCCCCTGCTTCTTCTTTGCAGGTAAAGCCTCCGCTGATTGCGTGCAATGGATGTACTTACACAGAAGCTGATTTGACACTGCCTTTGAATGTCAGTTGTTGTGTTATTTTATGAACTTTGCACAACAGTAGTAGAGTTCAGACGTAAGACTGCAATATAGATGTGCATTCTAGTTTCTGTTCTTATTGCTGTGGGCTGTATTCTGGAGCATAAAACTTGTAATTGTATGTGTTAAAGTGGATCTAGATATGTTGACTTATGTACTATTTATATCTCAGATGTGAGTATGTCTAAGAAGACTTTGATGATGAGTTTTCTAAGTAGATTGCTATGTAGGAATGTGGTGGTGAGCATGTGCTGATAGTTGTGAAAAAACATGCACTATGGTGATTCAGTGTTATGTGCTTCTTTTTGCAATTCCTAAGATGCAGCTGAATGTACAGGTGCATGTGTAGCAATGCATCGTTTTATTTTGATAGGAAGTTTTGAGTGTCCCTCTGATGTCGATATAATATCTGCAGGGTGGAAGTCTTGGTTCATTCTCGTCAGACATTTATAGGCTGTTACAACTTTGTGAGGAGGAAGATGATGCCACCAGTGCTTTAGCTGCACCCAAGTCTGAGCCAGATGCACAAAAGGCTGATAGTGGTGCTGTCTTTCAAGAAGTAATTATTATGCTACTCATCTTCATTATGCATTTGTTTGATTTCTTTGACCAAAATTTCTGACAATTGTAATCATATTTTCTTTTTCTACGAATTGAGGTTGATTTGTGTAATGTGTCATATTTATCTGTTAAACCAAGTTTTGGGTTTTGGTTTAAGTCAACATGTCATAACTTGTCTTGAACAGGCAGATTGTGTTTTTAATATTATAACCAAGAAGCAAAGTGCAAACTTTGTTAAGGCTTGTTTCTCTTTTACAACAGATGTGTCATGGTTGTGGCACAAAATCAGCGTCGCCACTGATTCATGGGTTGTGTAAGTTTTGGCATGACATGGAATATGCTTGTATGAACACTTCTTCTTGACATTTCACTCTAAAGGTGTCTATGGTAAAAGTCAAGTGCCGTGTGTTATATACTTCTTTTTTTAAAAAAAAATTGCCTTTATAAAGTTAATTTTTTCTGGACAATATAAGTAAAACGTTTTTTTCCATCCTAACCTGCAGTTCAACCTTTCTTAGAAGGCCTCCTTATATCTTGAAGAAGGCATTCTCTGAGAGATGTTCCTCTTAGTTACTTTTCATTTTCAGTCAGACATGAAGAGTTTTTGATGATCTTCTTAATTGATCTTACAAGTTAGGTATGCAATATATCACAGATAGTTTTCTGTAATTGTTGAGGCTGTGTTTTTGTGAACATATGGACATAATCTTTTGGTGATGCAATTGATTAGTAGCTTATGTTGTTAACACCCCCTGGCTAACTCTCCAGATTCGTACCTCCATTCTGATTTTTTATTGGTAGCTAAGTCGTTAACATCCGCTGACTCAAGATTCTTGCTGTGTTTGTAAAATTCAAAATTTGCTTTGAGATGTGCACAATGTTATGTGATTGTTTACCAGTTGTGTCTTATGTGGAAAATTGTTGTGTTTGTCTTTCTGTGAAAACCTTTGACATATCTGTTTTTTCTTATTGGTCAAAGCAAGTTTGAAGCTTGTTGGAATTTGTTTATCAAAATTAGGCTGATTTTTTATTTTCTGTATGACTTACTTGTGGTAATTATAAGACCTACCACTTGTAACTTGGAAGAGAATATCATTGGCCCTTGTGAGCTTGCATTCTTTCTTATTCTGTCTTTTTTACTTGACGTCCTTGCATCTGTACTCCTTCCTTATAAGGTTGCTTGTACTTGATGTACTTGCATCTATACCTTATATGATTGGCTCTTGTGAGCTTTCTTTTCTTATTGTTTTTTGTACTTGAAGTTCTTGCGTCTTTTCTTTTTCACTACATGTTGCTTTTACTTGATGAAAACAATCATCGATCATCTAAACCTTTTCTTCCGGCAGTTTCTGTGAAAGTGTTACATCTTTAAGGTGCACAATATAGGTTGGCTTTCAAAGTCGATGCACATGATATGTTTAATTCTTTGTAAGGTACACAATATAGGGTGGTATTTTAGTCACATTACTGTTTTTGTACAAGTCAACAAGGTTTCTTGTCTTACAGTCTCTGGAATGACATTTTGATCACATTTGTTAATAAATGTGCTTAATGTATCTTTTATTTTTTTTATTATCTGGCGTTTGTTGTTTAATTTTCTTTTTGCCCATTCTTTTGGTTTCTTGTATGCTATTCTGTTTGCAATTTCTGGAGTTGTAGGTTGTCTTTCTCCATATTATGGGAGTAGCAAATACCTAGCTATCTCTTTCGTTGTTACTTGGGTACACAAGTAAAACTTGCAATTGTGTTAAATTGCTGCAGGGTTTCGTTGCTGCTCAGGCATCTCAGGAACAAAGCTTCCAATTGCTTGATCACTGCAAAAACTCTCCTGCAGGAGCTAATAGTATGGGGGTCAACAATCTGGGGCTTCCAACACAGTTAGAGTATCACACATTTGATTTGCATCAGGACTTTGAGAACCAGTATTTCCAAGGATTTGATGGTACGGGCCTTTGTGGGGAGGATGCTTTGCCCCAGATTGCTGGTTTTGTACAAAATTTTTGTCCTCCACCTGCTGCTTTTTTAGGGCCGAAATGTGCACTTTGGGATTGTCCGAGGCCAGCACAAAGGTCAGAGTGGTGTCAAACATCACAGGACTACTGCAGTGGCTATCATGCCACAATTGCACCAGCTGAAGGCTATCCTGGCATGGCTCCAGTTTTACGACCTGGAGGCATTGGCTTGAAGGATAATTTGCTTTTTGCGGCTCTTAGTGCAAAAGCTCAAGGAAAAGATGTTGGAATTCCAGAATGTGAGGGGGCTGCTACCACAAAATCCCCTTGGAATGCACCTGGTAAGTCTGTTGAAGCCCTTTTAAGCCTATGTTGTGATTTCCATGGTGGGTCAGATCTTCTTTTCACATGATTTATTATAGTGATGAACTCTTTTGACAAATCAGTTTCCTTAAATTTCTGCAGAGCTTTTTGATCTTGTTGTTCTGGAAGGAGAAATGATCAGGGAATGGCTTTTCTTTGATAAGCCTCGAAGAGCATTTGAAAGTGGAAATAGAAAGCAAAGGTCATTGCCAGATTACACTGGACGTGGCTGGCATGAGTCTAGGAAGCAAGTGATGAATGAATATGGAGGGTTGAAGAGATCATACTATATGGATCCGCAGCCAATGAAAAACTATGAGTGGCACCTGTATGAATATGAGATTAACAAGTATGATGTCTGTGCATTGTATAGGCTGGAACTGAAGCTTGTTGATGGGAAAAAGAGCCCGAAAGGGAAGATAGCTACTGATTCTGTCACTGATCTGCAGAAGCAAATGAAGAAGCTTACTGCTGAGTTTCCATCTGACAAGCAGCGTGCCATCAAAGGTGGTGCTAAGGCCGCTTCAAAGGATGCTGCTGGAAGCATTTATTCTACCCCGAATAGAATGCCTCCTACAGGTGAAGGGTTTGAGTACAGCACAGGTGCTTCATATGAATATCTTGTTGACAATTTGAATGGTTACTATGTCACGTAGTGGGTAAAAGTGAAGCAGTTGGAATAAGGGGAAACTGTATCAGTGTGCATCCATTGTGCTGCTCGCTGCAGGTCCAGGCAATTGCTGGAGTTCTGAGCTTGCATTTGCTTCACGTCCTTCAGTATTCAGTCTGATGTGTCAACCAAACCTCTTGTGTCTCCTGTAGAATTATTGTCAATAGTACATTGTCATCTGAAGTGCAGCGGCCATCTGACAGTTACCGTTTTGGAGCACCTTTAACTGCAGAAACATGGCGGGCGAGTACCAAAACTGGCTGCCCTTGCTAATTTTATTGCTCGATCATCATGAACTCTTGCTGCATCTTTAGCCTTATTAGTACTAGATGCGATGAATGCTCACAGTTGTCTAGCATTGTCTAACTTTTGGGTTTCAGGACTTGCTGTTAGCGGGCGAGGGTTCATGGTAGCCATAACTTGAAATATGTAGCATTGTCATTTTACCTCGTATATAAGCATGTCTTGGGCTCTTAGCTCCTCTGGCCTCTTATCAACTCTGTGAGACCCAGATCTTGACTGCTGTCCTTGCCTTTCAGTTCGCTTTGCTTGGTCCTTGATGCTTTTCTGTTGGATAGCTAGTTTTACTACCAACCTGAGCAAAAGCATAGATGCAATCCAACTGATGCAGCAACCTAAAAAGCTTTATTTGATGGATTTTCTAGAATTAGTAGTAGTCAAATGTGGTAAACATCCATGAAAGTCGTACTTCTTGAGTTCTTATCCAGGTCTTGTCTAAGGAGAATACCCGCTGTTGATGACTTGGTGGCGTCCAAGTTAGAAATGGATAAACAAGGTGTGGGGATTCCGATTTTAAGCGCCCAGAGAAGACGATTTACCAGCATTATTCCTGGAGCGCTAATGATAAAGGTTCTAGATTGCCAAAACACTAACCTCTTACAAATTACAATTCCCGTGCACTGGCGTGTTAAATGGTCTGTCTCCTAATTCACAAACGCATTTCCCGAAAGAATCGTTTAACTGAAGGGTGAACAAACGTCAGTTTGTTTCCTGATTATTGTTCATTCTTACCCCTTTTTATTGCTAGCGTTCCGACCAAATTTGAACTGCAATTAAATCCAAGTAACTATAGCTAAGTATCTAGTTTCCTATATTTGTTATATACAAAACAAAACAATCAATGATTCCCAAAACATGTAAAAGGAATACCCCCATTCTAGCTAGAAATCCCAGTTTTCCAAGTGGCTCCTATGATTCTGATATCAGCCACAATAGCAATCATATTCGAATGTGCAGATGCAGAAAAATGTTGGAAGAGAATCCCGTTTATTGCTTCGATCGGTGATAGATAGTCACAGCCAACACCAGTCTTCAATATAAACTTTATTCACTCCAAGAATTGGATGGATTTTTAGTGTCGACTTAGCCACGTTATCTCCAGATTCCAAGGATGTCTAACCCCCATAAATAGAACACAATTTTCTGAGCTTTTTGCAAACTGCAGCAGCTATCGAGCAATTGAAATAGAGATGATCGACGATTTCCTCGACTTTCACTGCACAGCACACATTCAACTGTCCCTGTTAAACAGCCCCATTCCCTAAGCCGATTCCTAGTGAGTGATTTCCTACAACAGGCCATCCAAAGTATAAAAGAGAATCAAGGAAAATATCCTTTTCCCTACACTAATTACCATTGAACAGTTGGTCTAGCATTTCTGTTCATTAGCTTCTCCTACAGGCTTGTAACACTCTTTGAACCATTCAATATCTCAGCCTATTGACTCCTCCTGCAGGAACTACTTAACCTATCTGGAACAGTATATCCAGAGAAATCAGGTGAGAACTGTATGTAACACCACGTACAAAATCAGAAATAACGGCTCCAAGCAATAAAACAATCAAAGACTGCCAAGCGCTAAAACTACTTTGTTTTGTCAAAACTCTCAAGGACACAACCACGCAAAATATGAATAATCTTTCTCAACCCAGATATCGAAATTTCAGATTTTCTTCAACCATCCGCACATATAAAGTTGTACATGGTTTTAACTAGAGGTGGCAAATCAACCCACTTAACTAGATTTACCCATACCCGCCCATGAATAGATGGGTATGGGTATCTTAAATTTTTGTATATGGGTATAAATGGGTTACCCAATAATACTCATTTAATAAATGGGTATTATTGGATAACCCATCAAACCCAATTAACCCATTTAAAATTCTCTTCCCCCCAAGTCTCTTCTTTTCCCCTACTTTTTTTTTTCAAATTTTTCATTTTGTCATGATGTTAACATTATTATTATTATTATTATTATTATTTGTTGGTTTTATCTTATTATTTTATTTTTTCTTAGTTTGTTAACTTGCTCATTTTTAGCATTACCAATTTATGATAAATTTTAGCCTATTTTCTTATCTTTATAAAATGAAATTTTAAATTTATATATGAAAAAAATGTTAGGGGTTCAAAATTCTTAATTCAAATGTATTATTCAATTATTAAATAATAGGTAATTTTGTGAAAAAGAATGGTAAATGATTTATTATAATTAAATTCTTGGTGATGGGTTCATGCTTGGAAAAAAAATAAATGAACATAAATGGGTAATTGGGTTACCCAATTCATTTTTTTCATAAGGATATTTCTTTCTCAACCCAGGAAATTTCAGGCACCATGGTTTTAACTGACCTTAGGAAAAAAAAAAAAAAAAAGGAAAAAAAAAAAAAGACGCGTAGCTGATGATTGTGCGTACTTCTTCTGGAAAATTTTACAATAGAAAGACCAATATCCAGGCATCCCTTGTAGTTTAGAACCCAAAAATGCCGTGCAACCTGTTCCTTGTGACACGAGGGGTTTAAAAAAGCTGCTGACGATTTAAAACTTAGGCCACCAGCTCTAAGCCTGCAAAATTTCACAACCGGTATAGGATATTTCCATGCAGGACCAACCCATAGCAGAGCTTGAAAGGTGTTGATATTCGTACCATCAGCAGCTTGAAAAGTTATGTAAAAGTTAATAGTACCAACGTCCCAACCTTGTGAATTTGCTTTCTCAACCTTCACAAACTTGTAATCTGTCCCCTGCATTGTTAAGCTTAACAATTATAGAATAAGAGATATCACTGCTAAGGGGAATTTATCTTAATTAGGGAAAAAAAGATGATAGTTGCATAGTACTACTTGGTTATCGTTGCATTGATTGATTGCGGCTGCTGCCTGAATAATTAACGTCTTCATGTTCTTCTGGGAAGTTCTCAAAATTTGTCATTGGAACAATTGAAGTCATCATGCAGACACCGGGAAAATCCCAAATGTCAAAGCCCTGAGCATATATTTATTAACAAAATTGGTCATCAAACAAAATAGATTTATGGAAAACAAAAACAGCAAAAGCTAGTACTTGTTTTGGCTCGTGGGCAGAAATAAATATCACCTCGCTCACCTCAATCTTTTCAAACACTTGATATATATATATATAAGCCAAATTCCCCCCTTTGATTGTGCCATCAAAGACCGGTTTGAACAAGGCATAAATGGCCGAAGAAAATTGCATTCTGCATTATGAAACCCTTGTTTGGCACTTGAGTCTTTTACCAAGTTTGTCTGGTACAAGTTTTTGACTTGAGTTTTTACCAAGTTTTTTTTGGCCTTGTTTGTAACCTCACAAAACTTTTCAAAGTTTTTAAACATACATTTCAAAATATTCAAAAATTTACACACTTCAAAATTTTTTTTAAAAACTTCTACAATAAGTTACAGTAAAGTTTTAAACAAACACCCAAAAAACTCACTTACCAAACGGGGCCGCTGTGCAATTATATTTCCACAAACTGCACTATTACACTTTGGAATCAAATTTTTGACACAAATAAATTGATCTTTTAAATGTAGCTGAATTAGCCACTTTTGGAGGTCTGCATTCTCTATTCTCGTCAAACGGGTAATCCCGAGCCAAGCAGACACCGTTGTCAATAGCGTAGCGTACTGGAAAACTTGATTGATGGTGCCGGTCAGTTGAATTTTATCTTCACAGTATTATTAAAATATATTATAGTATATTATATACTTATACTTATAAGTGTATATATATATATATACTTATAAAAACAAAAATAAAAATAAAAATAAAAATATTATTAAATATATATTTAACTAAAAAAGTAATTATTCATAAATTAGCATTAATTATTTTTTAAAAATCAATAAATACCATTAAACTTATTCTAAATAATGTATTATTTATTAAAATATAATTAAATAAATTTAAAATCAAATTCGAACTCGAATTCGAGCTCAAATAGTTTAACGAATCGAGGTTGAGCTTGAGCTTGAATATTTATACAAATAAACGAATCAAATTTAAACAATATTTATAATTTGTTAATATTCGAGTCGAATTCGGACCCTATTTGTATAATATATGAACAGATCTGAACACCAAATATTCGGCTCGATTAGGCTTGTTAAAAGCTCTACCCATGGCCCAAATACCACGCCTTTTTTATGTATTTATTTTGAAATTCATTCTTGATTGAGGTTAGTCCAAATCCATATTTCATAATGTACACATTAAAGAATACTATTTTATTACCCGTTAAAGAATACTAGTATTTATGTACATAGAATTTAAATAGTTAACATATTTGGGATATGCCTTCAACAAAAATAGCATATTTGGGATATAATAACGTGACGCCATGAGTACCACATTTCGGGAAACCCGTAGCAGAACAACACAACACTAGATCCGGCCCCTATCTCAGCAACATGAATTTGCAACCCTCTTGCCATTATATATTTGTGTCCTATCCCATCCTTATCTATTTTGTCAACTTTTAACACTCCTTTGGGATATGATATGCTAAAGATGAGATCTCTTTTGAGTTTGCCGAATCCTTGGGCACCAAAAGCTAAACCGCTTGTATTTTTGAATTCAAAAACCTCTGTTCCATCTTCTTCTTTGTCAAAACCAGTTAGGAGCACGGCATGTTCCCCAATGTATCAGTCGATTGAAGATTTTCCTTTATATACTCCCTGCAAAAAATTCACAAATTTTAGTTTTACCACTCACCCAATGTCCACTAATATTAGTTGCTTCTTATCTAATGCCAACCTGGCCAATTTCTCCAGATTCCTTGAAGCTGGGGTAATATAAAGACATTAGACCAACAACTGCAAACCCTTTTATTATGTCATCAACTTCTCGTTTTTGCTTTTGCACTTGGTCAGCCTTGAGTTCATGGTCAGGGAGTAGGGTTCGACTATCGTAGCTAGTGACAAAAATTCTCGTTGCCTACAAATTTTGAAATAATTTAATTGTTAACATATTATTCTAAACCAAATTGCAGATATAAAGGTATGCATTTCATCTTACCTGAAGGGGCGGCCGACAACTAATACAGTCATGAATATACGGATATTCACTACTCAGGGTAAGACCTCTTGCTTTAGCATAGTCAAAGAGTCTAACTTGTGTGGTATGCTTCAAATCTCTGTTGTTTGATGTCTTCATCTCTGGCCCCATCCCTCCTTTTTACACAGTTGAGAATTTTTGCATGGATAAGGGGATTTGTGACTCTTCCCTGTGACAAGTCTGATATTGGGATGCGATTGCTTCTGAACCAACAACTGCCCAACAGACATCTGTACAAAATTTTAATAATTGTGATTTCAGTTGAAATTGAAAAACTATAATTTTCGTTTAAAGCTCAAAAGATTTACTCGTTCTTACTTTCCGGACAGGGAGCAGGACATGAGGTTCAGATCGCCATGAAAAAGATTCCTATAAGTAAAGAAATAAAAGTTTGTAAACAACTTATACTAAGCATCAACCTATAGTTTAAGTATTATATAATTTTTTATGGCAAATCCAAGTGCCATCACAAAGATGCAAAAACGAATTAAAAAAAAAAAAAATCTAAGGCATAACAAGTAACGACACTGTTGTGGTACAGAACCAGAATTGTTGCAGGAAATGGAAATAAGTAGACTTCAGAAATGAATTTAGCAGGTTTGTAGACACAATGAATTCAAACGAAAACCTTCATTGCATTCATTAATGGGGGTTAACTCCGGAACTGAATCAGACTTGGCGGGAAAAGTGTAGAAGGGGAAAACAGAATGGGGTTAACTCCGGAACTGATGAGGGGTTCTGGAGTGTTTCTTGATAATGTTCGGATACAATGGGGGTTAACTGGCGGGAACTGATGGGGGGATGCAAGCCCTGTTCGTCCAAAGTTCTGAGACATCACCCTACGGGCTTTTCAGTGGCAGGGGCCAAAATGTGTATATATATATCTATCTGCTATATGTAATTTGGAACGGAGGTAAGGGAGGTTAATGCAAACTAAATGCTTAATGGCCGTCCTTGAGATCCTGATAGGTGTATTAATCAGTAGTAACTAAGGTTTTTTGTTCGACTTTCAATAATTCTTTTTCTCTTTTTAAATTAAAAAATGAATTAAATTACTCAATATTCAAAATGCACTTGGCTTGTTAAAGATTCCTTCAAACTTAATTTGCTAACTAATCAAGCTAGACAATTTTGTTTGTAGTTTTAAATTTTCTACACCTAAAAATTGATTTTCTCAAATTTAAATAAAAAGATAAGAAACTTATGAGAAAATTGCTATTGCTCATACGTTTCAACGATTAAGATTTGTTGTATATTTGAAAATTGCGAACGTACATTAATAAAATTAAGTGCCTGCCCGCACTAGTCCCAACTACATACACACGCACATCAAAATATACGAATACAAGGAGAAAACATAATCAGTATTTCACTTAAATTTGAGAAAATCAATTTTTAGGTGTAGAAAATTTAAAACTACAAACAAAATTGTCTAGCTTGATTAGTTAGCAAATTAAGTTTGAAGGAATCTTTAACAAGCCAAGTGCATTTTGAATATTGAGTAATTTAATTCATTTTTTAATTTAAAAAGAGAAAAAGAATTATTGAAAGTCGAACAAAAAACCTTAGTTACTACTGATTAATACACCTATCAGGATCTCAAGGACGGCCATTAAGCATTTAGTTTGCATTAACCTCCCTTACCTCCGTTCCAAATTACATATAGCAGATAGATATATATATACACATTTTGGCCCCTGCCACTGAAAAGCCCGTAGGGTGATGTCTCAGAACTTTGGACGAACAGGGCTTGCATCCCCCCATCAGTTCCCGCCAGTTAACCCCCATTGTATCCGAACATTATCAAGAAACACTCCAAAACCCCTCATCAGTTCCGGAGTTAACCCCAATTCTGTTTTCCACTTCTACACTTTTCCCGCCAAGTCTGATTCAGTTCCGGAGTTAACCCCCATTAATGAATGCAATGAAGGTTTTCGTTTGAATTCATTGTGTCTGCAAACCTGCTAAATTCATTTCTGAAGTCTACTTATTTCCATTTCCTGCAACAATTCTGGTTCTGTACCACAACAGTGTCGTTACTTGTTATGCCTTAGATTTTTTTTTATTTTTTTAATTCGTTTTTGCATCTTTGTGATGGCACTTGGATTTGCCATAAAAAATTATATAATACTTAAACTATAGGTTGATGCTTAGTATAAGTTGTTTACAAACTTTTATTTCTTTACTTATAGGAATCTTTTTCATGGCGATCTGAACCTCATGTCCTGCTCCCTGTCCGGAAAGTAAGAACGAGTAAGTCTTTTGAGTTTTAAAAGAAAATTATAGTTTTTCAATTTCAACTGAAATCACAATTATTAAAATTTTGTACAAATGTCTGTTGGGCAGTTGTTGGTTCAGAAGCAATCGCATCCCAATATCAGACTTGTCACAGGGAAGAGTCACAAATCCCCTTATCCATGCAAAAAATTCTCAACTGTGTAAAAAGGAGGGATGGGGCCAGAGATGAAGACATCAAACAACAGAGATTTGAAGCATACCACACAGTTAGACTCTTTGACTATGCTAAAGCAAGAGGTCTTACCCTGAGTAGTGAATATCCGTATATTCATGACTGTATTAGTTGTCGGCCGCCCCTTCAGGTAAGATGAAATGCATACCTTTATATCTGCAATTTGGTTTAGAATAATATGTTAACAATTAAATTATTTCAAAATTTGTAGGCAACGAGAATTTTTGTCACTAGCTACGATAGTCGAACCCTACTCCCTGACCATGAACTCAGGTAAGATGAAATGCATACCTTTATATCTGCAATTTGGTTTAGAATAATATGTTAAACAATTAAATTATTTCAAAATTTGTAGGCAACGAGAATTTTTGTCACTAGCTACGATAATCGAACCCTACTCCCTGACCATGAACTCAAGGCTGACCAAGTGCAAAAGCAAAAACGAGAAGTTGATGACATAATAAAAGGGTTTCCAGTTGTTGGTCTAATGTCTTTATATTACCCCAACTTCAAGGAATCTGGAGAAATTGGCCAGGTTGGCATTAGATAAGAAGCAACTAATATTAGTGGACATTGGGTGAGTGGTAAAACTAAAATTTGTGAATTTTTTGCAGGGAGTATATAAAGGAAAATCTTCAATCGACAGATACATTGGGGAACATGCCGTGCTCCTAACTGGTTTTGACAAAGAAGAAGATGGAACAGAGGTTTTTGAATTCAAAAATACAAGCGGTTTAGCTTTTGGTGCCCAAGGATTCGGCAAACTCAAAAGAGATCTCATCTTTAGCATATCATATCCCAAAGGAGTGTTAAAAGTTGACAAAATAGATAAGGATGGGATAGGACACAAATATATAATAGTAAGAGGGTTGCAAATTCATGTTGCTGAGATAGGGGCCGGATCTAGTGTTGTGTTGTTCTGCTACGGGTTTCCCGAAATGTGGTACTCATGGCGTTACCAGATGCTTGCGGTAGATAAATGCCCATGCAAAGCAGCCCGAAAAGAAAGTTGCCTTCTTTTCTCCTATCTGAACCAACCAACACCCCCCTCAGGGGATAATGATAATGGGGTGGGAGAAAGGAACAAGGCATATATTTGGCAGGGAAAATTGAGTAATTTGTTTACTTAACGGATGCTTGTCATAAGAATTTAGTTTCTTAAAATATGCAAGATTTCAAGGATTCGACACTTTTGGAGTCATTTGAGTACAATAAGGAGCTATGAAGTACGTAGCTTTCCAACCTCATATTTCCATTGCATCATGAACAAATTTGCTAAACGGAATTAGCATGCAAGAATTAAAATGTTTGAGCAATGCACAAAATTGACTTGATTGCCTTCATAGCTAACGCATTGGAACAGGTTAGCAAAAGTACTTACCTATTTGCAACTACTTACAAGAGATAAGTCAATTTGCAACTACTTTAGGCCTGCAGAACTTGACATAGTATTCATCAGGTTCTGCACCTTCCCATACCAGAGCTTGAAAGGTAGTCAAACCACAAGCAGCATAAGAATCCTTGGCCAGGAAGGTAATATAAAAATTGGCACCAGTTGGACCCCAAAATCGTGCGTTTGCCTTCTCAACCTTCGCAAACTCATAGTCTGTGTCCTGCAGAATAAATAAATAATTTCTTTCCAAGAAGTTAATCAAAAGACATTAACTACGGCTGATTTATGGGGGGTATCAAAAGAAGGAGGAATGCAATATAGCAAGAAAAAGAAGGCATACTTTCTTTTGGTTGTGATGCTCAATTGCAAGGTTTGCCTGTTTAATAATACGCTCATGAATGCCTGGATAATTTTCCAACTCCAGTAATGGAACGAAGGCCAGGTTCCTAGTATCATGGTACGGGATAGGCAGCTTCGTAGTATCATGGTACGGGATAGGGTCAATATCAAAGCCCTGGGCAACACATACAAAAGCAAAGCGACAGGAATTTCAGAATACAACAAATTTAAATAAACAATACGGGCAACAAAGATAGAATTGCCAGTGAAGGCAGGCATAGCATGGGGAGGACGAAAGGAACAAAGGGACAAAGACAAACCCCGGTACCTCGCTATCTACGAGCTGTCGCCAGTACTTAAACCATACATCATTCTCGTCATTGCAGCCATCAGGGTAGTAGTCGTTCAGAATTGAAATGATGCTATCCAAGGCATGGTCTTTTTCGGTATAAACCAATTGATCAGCTTGTAAATTTATTTGCCGAATGTCTTCGTCATAAAACTCCAGTTCATCTTTTTCGTCCGATCTCTGCTTCTTATGGACCGGCGACGATGACTCTTTCAAATCTCCAACCACCGCAATCCCTCCTCTTCCAGCATCATCCCAAGGTACCTCAATCTCTGCCATGGATGAACCAACGACGCCCTAATTTCGTTTACTCTGTATTTCTGGTAATAGGACGAAGCCCTAACTCGTCTAATGACAGGCTAAAACTTCGGCGCTGCGACGTTTTATTTATGGGAATGTAACAAAACCGACCTCCTGGCTGGGCTGGCCCCAGATCCCCATGGCCCAAATACCAACAAAATAATTTTTTTCGTCCTTCACTTTTAAAAATATAATTTCACATCCCTTATAAATTTACATTGATCAAGTTTGGTTCTTATCTAAATTTTTGACTGATTTTTCGTTAGAATCCACCACATACCTTACATGTGATCAGTTTTTAGGGGCAAATTTGTCATATCAAATTTTACATAATTTATTTTTTTTATCCCTCACATTTTACAAAATCAATATTTTTGTCCCTCATATTTTAAAAAATAAATTTTTTCATTTTTTACATTTTATAAAATGAATTTTTTCATCCTTCATTGATCATGTGTATGAATAGTTTCTTTTTTTTAACCCATATATATAACTATTTGATTTCACCTGAACAGTACGAATAGCATATAATATATTTGTTAAATGAAATCAAATACAACTATATCACATGCTATTTGTACTGTTTAGATGAAATCAAATAGACATATACATTAGTTTTCAAAAATAAGAAAAGATTATTCGTACGCATAATCAATGAAGAATGAAAATTTTAATTTTGTAAAATATGAGGGACGAAAAAATTTATTTTGTGAAATATGAAGGATGAAAAATTCATTTTATGAAATATGATTAAATATAATTTGATAATAGCTTATTTATATTGATTCTCTAACCAATTAAATCAAACATGAATTACATTTTGTATTTGGTAAACTTTCAAATTGGTTCAAACTTGGCTTGATTAACATAAAATTCATACGAAGAAATATGAATTCGCCTCTTTAAAAACTCATATGAATTCGGCTTGATGAATAAATAAGCCAAACCTAAAAACAATTTTAAACTTGTTAAAATAGATTGACAAGCTTCAATACTAGAGTATTTGGTTTGATTGTGTTCATTTATACTCCTATTTGCTAATAACATTTTTGAAATTTTTGTGGGGCAAAAGTAAAATGTAAAACATATATCTAATGAATACCAAATTCTCAAGCTATAGGGGGAGTACAGCAAGTAATTGATATCAGAATAATTTTGTAAGTTTAAATTCACAATACAAACAAAATTTATAAAATTTATAAGGGAGCAAATGAGATTTTTAAAATTCTTGGGATGCAGCTGGATCCGTTTGTAGACAATGGAATTTTAATCGCGTACACCGTCCTTGTCCAGTTCAGTTTGCATGTAACTGAAACTCCACTTTTTTCACCTTTTCTTGTCGATGCAAGCATTTGTATCCAGTTGTTGTTATGTAATCAGAATTCTGCGAATGGAAGTTAATGATTGAAAGCCATTTACGCGAAACTGAAAATACTAGCACTTTCAAACTACTTTAGTGTCAAGTATTTTAAAGTAATAAAACACTGTAAGACACTCTGTAAATTTGCTTCGCATTGTACGCAACAAAAACGCATCTCGACCCATATTTCTTCTACAGAATCTAGACTTAAAAAGTTGGATCCAGATCCATCATGGACCTAATGGTATATTTGGGTAATCTCCATCCATTGATAACTTGACATGCCTACTCCAAAGGTAAAGGGTATATCACTCTATTATTACTTTAATCTAAATTAATCACAATTAATCTTCTAAAGTATATCACATTTCTCACTTTATCTCCTAATCATTTTTTTGTCTCACTTTCTACCCCATTGGACAAAATTATCCCTCTATTATTCTAAACTCTTATTTTTCTCTTTTATTTTTTTTCTTTCCCCTTTTTTGCTCTTTTATTTTCTTTGCCTCTTTCTTCTTTCTTTAATTCTTCCTCTTTTCGACAAAAATTTTCATCTTAATGATTTGAATTAAAAAAGAGAAATTGCAGAGATCTATCTTCTCCTTAAATGATTAAAAAAATATTCAAATCACTTTCCTAAAATACAATTTTTAGCCTTTCAATTCTTTTAATTTTGATTTTTCCTCTTTCCTTTCTAGTTTCTCATTTTATTATCAAGAAAATATCATAAGATGAAATTGTGACCTGATTAATAATTATCAATTGAAATTTGTGACACGTGACATCATACAAAAAATCAAAATTAGTTTTTAATGCTTTTTAAACCTTCACCCCAGAAATGCAAATACAAACTCAAAATAAAAATTTCCATTGAGATGGAGTTTTCTACTGGGAAGGATGAAAGAGAGAAGAAAGAGAAAAAGAAATAAAAGACAGGAAAAAAGGTAAATGAAAAGTCAAAATAATGGAAGGGTAATTTTGTCCTATAAGAGGGTTAAGTGAGCAAAATTAAAGGTTAAGGGGTAAAGTGAAAAATGAGGTAGGATTTAATCGTAATTAACCCTTAAAAAAACTGGCCAATGTCTAGCCTGGCCTCTGTGCTCTCAAAATACACGGTACAAAAGCATAATAAAACTCGATATTGCATACAGGTGAATTATATGTAGTCACCTTGTAAGTGGTAACTATATATGCCAAGACTGCCATTTTGCCTCCTCCAATTCTTTTTAGAGAAGTGATATGATATTAACACTCTCCTTTTGGTTAATCTTCTATCTGATAACATAAGATGACAATAATATCCATAGACTGAGCTGTTGTAAATTGACAAAAAGTTTACGCCACTAGTTGATTTTCACCCAAACTGATTGTCGCTGTTCATTATTTCGGCGACAATCGCTGCAATTTCACCCCAATAGTCATGGAATTTGACAACAATATATCTATATCTATAGAATACACCACAACCCATTGTTTGGCGTTATAGTATAGAAGTATAATTTGTAATAAGAAAAAGAGAGCCATTAAAAGACTAAGGGTGCGTTTGATAACCATAGAATTGGGGTTTAGAATTATAATTGGAACCCCAATTCTAATTCTTGTGTTTGGATGCTGCATTTTCCATGGAATTGGCATTGAATTCTAATTCCAAGAGGTTTCAATTCCATGAATTGAATTCTTTATCAGACCAAAAGAATTCTGATTCCAATTCCACGTCTAAACCCTAAAAAACGGGTCTACACGCGGGTCTAATGTGGGTAAAAAATAAAAATCGGGTCAAGTTTATTCGCTTCCCTCTTTCTGTCTAATTCACCGCTTGCTCGGCTCAATGGCTCTTGCTCTCCACCGCCGCTTCCATCTCAGCTTTAACATTTTGCCTCTCACACGACCACCACCCCCATTGCCCTTCGCTCCTCCGACCATCCCTCTACTCTTCACCATTCCTGCCACCCCTCCAAGTGCTCTCTTCTTTGGAGATTCGTATATTCCGGGGAGGTGAAAGCGAATGCATCCGCTTTTCTCCGCTTGAGCTTGAATTTTGTGACGGAATTGTGGTCGAACTTGACTACGATACTGGCAAATTGGCCACCAGATTTGTTCAATGATGGAGAGTTTATTGTCATGCGTGGATAAAGTTGGTTTCAGTTTCCTTTTCTTCTTCTTCTTTTTTCATTTTTCCCCTCTTGTTATTTTTACTATCATTGTGTCTATATTTCGTGTTTTACTTTGTGTAGATACTGGATTCCTGATTTCGGGATTAAAGAGAGGATTGATCATATCCTTGCAGCTCTGGTAAGAATTTCTTCTTTTTCTCCATTAGTTCATTTTTTGTATTATATTAATTTGACTGATTCTTGTTACTTGGTTAATAGGGTTAATTGATTTTGGTTCCTTGTATCTCTGTTTCTTGATTTCTCTTTAATTTGATCAATGAACTCATGATAAACCTTTTCTGCAATTCAAGGTAATGAATAGTTTCTGATGTTAGAATCATATGTTTATGGATGAGTTCTTTATCTCAGAGTTCCGCAATTTACTTAGTTTCTGCAAAGTTGGTTGTGGAATTATGATGTGTAGTTGATTGTGGAAGACGAATTCTATTAACTGATGACCGCTGTTTCATTACTTCCTTAACTTGGATTTGCTCCTGGATGATTATTCTTTTTGGTGATTTTAGTACAATTGCTTAAGTTTGCAGGTGGCTGCTGAGCGTGTCCTCGTTCTGAATACTGTGAGATCCAAGCTGCTTTTCGTAGTTACTACTACAGATGATGCCAAAGATTCTGTAAAGGAGGAAATTCGCTTGAGGTGAAAACTTTCTGAAATTTTTTGACCATGGGCTTATGTTTTGCTTATCTCTGCAGATTGCTGTTAGTTATCTTGATAATTGATATTTTGACCTTTCTGGTCAACTTGTGCATTTCTTAATGATTGAAGGTCTGCTTTTGTTTCTGCTTCCTCTCACTAATTTGTGGTGCTGTGACTGGAGTGGGTTTGAGTTCAATTATTTAAATCAAAAGCCTGTGGTATGCTACATAATTTTCTTCAGAATTGCATAAGTTAACTACTTGAGATAATTGATGTTACTCTTCTTTTTTCACCCCTCTTTTTTGACATTGAAGTCCAATTAACCATAGAATGAGAAGATGAATTTGACCATGAAGTTCAGTCGCTGAACTTCATAGTCAAATCTAGCTGAAATTTGTGTATAGCCTCAGTAAATGTCATCACAAGTTCTGGTGTGAACCCTTGATGGAAATCAAGTTAACCTGGTTTCAACTGATGTTCCTTATTTTCTTTTCTTGCAGGATGAGTCTCAGGACCATATAAAGAGGTAGCAGCTTCATGAACTAGCCATGCTGAACTCAAATTTTAGAGAAGAGAGTCCAGGACCAAGTGGCAACATGTCACCTCTCAATACTAGTGGAATGAAACGTCCCAAAACTGGGCGTTGAAATGTTATATCTGCTGCTTCATTGAAGTACTTTCTCTTGACCTCTGATCTGCAGAGTTATGCCTGAACATATACAATTTGTGGCTATCAACTCTCCTTACAGCTCAATGCGCATCTACCTAAGTGAAGAATTGATATGAACAGACAAAGGGGTATTTGGAGATATGCGTTTTTGACTGGATTTTTTTTTGTTTTTAAGTTTCTATTTATTTACTGAAGAAAATAAAACAGAGACAGAAACAGGACAAGGCGGTTGGAGCAGGGGTGGAAAAGGGCGAAACAGAAATTGGTTTATATAGTTGGCCTCTTGAGTTAGGATTTATTTGTAACTGATAGTTTTTAGCTTTTTGGTTTATACAGTTCAAGCATTTGATCAAGTGTTTTTGTTACATATGTAGGATTTATTTGTAACTGATTGTTTTCTTATCTTTTTTTTGCATGAAATATTGCTTCTTGATTTTGTAGTTATTGTCACATGAGTGAAAAATTGCTTCAAATTAAACTTTTCCTCTCTCATAGTTTTATCATGCCATTGGTACTTAATGAAGGAGTTTGAGTTTTAGTTGTGCATAGCTATTATGATTGATGAAATCTTTTTTGAATTTTGCATAAGTATTAGAAATAAGAAAGAATTGTGCTTTATTATAATATATCAAAACACAGTTGAAAATACCACGGCTGAGATGGGGAAATATTTCTTCACAAAAAGGGATAATGGATCAAAACATGCTAAAGGAAATGCTCTCCAAAGAAATTGATATGAGAGTGAGAAAAAATAAATTATTAAAGGCACAAAATGGTTTTTTCTTTTAAATCTTTAGTAAAAATTAGCTAAATGTAAGAAAAAAAGAAATTATTATATAGAAAAAAGAAAAAAAGAAAAATTTTATGTAAGCAAATTTTCTTGAAAATAATTCTAATTCCTAATGAATTCTTCTCTCATGCAAACAAAGAATTTGGAATTCCAAATAAATTCCGTATCAATTCTATGTATTTCCCAAACAAAAGAATTGGAATGACTTGGAATTCCAATTCATAGAATTCCAATTCTACAGAATTTTGATTCTAATTCAATTCTAATTCTATAGAACCAAACGCACCCTAAGTGTAATTGTATATTAAAGTATAAAAATAGAAGATTAGGTAAAAATGGAATTCATAAGTTTCCTTCACAGTGCTTCTTGTATTTGCATGAAACTAAAGTAGTAATCTATTGGATTTAACTTTTTCTTGTAGATGCTAGTAGTTTGTTGTAGTTGTGTCTTTCCTTGTATTGTCTCTATTATCTTGTAGATAGGTTGAGAGTTACAAAAGTTTTGAATATACTATTAGAAGCTATTTTTTAGTGTAATAGCTCCTCTTGAAGATTTGTAATTTTTGTATTACTTATTGTGGGATGATGCTTACAAAGGGGCAGGAGCAATGTCAACTATTGGTTGGTTGATTGGTTCTCATTGTTGTTTGTTTGGATTGTAAGTTAGTTGAGATATTTTTACTGTAGCACTTTTTGTGATGTGATGTATATGCGATGAAAAGGTAATTGGGAAGGTAAAAAGGCGTATTGGAAATTGTAAAGATGATGTAAGCAAATATATTTGGGGAAATAAAGGCCAATCCAAACAAACCATATTCACGCCAAAGAATTAGTGTCATTGGTTGAAAGCTGTATAACATTCTTGGTGAGAATATATCTATAGTGCGTTTTTATTAATTAGATAGGTATTAGTCCAACTGTTGATCAATAATGATAACTTGTCTAATTCATGGATCTGCTGTTATAGATTGTGGTTGAATGTGAATGGCAATTGCAAGAAGGTTTGAATATATGAATTTTTTGATAGTGTTATTTAAGAGGCATACTTGCTTGTTAGTTTTTAAAACAAAATTTGGATTGTACTTATTTTGTAATTTCTGTTAAGGTGGGAGATAGAGACACCTGAAATGAGTCGCCTATCAATTTGTTGGATAGCAGATGTGGTGTTGATGATCCATCAATGTTCATTTTTTTTTGGTGGAACTTTGTGGTCAAAATGCATTGAACTTTTGCATTGGAAATGTAGCACCAGTTATAGGTGTCAAAAAATTTGTTGAAAAATTCTATATCTATACCATGAACTAGCGCTTCAACCTTTTGTCCTTGTACGCTGAAAATGTTTTAGAAGAAAATGTTAGGTAAAAAATTTGACTAAACAACTCGTTGGCTAAACCTTTTCTCAATTAACACATAATATTTATTACATATAATAAAATTAAATGAGTTCTCCATGGTATAATCACATATTTCTGACTGATATTGAATGAATTAAAAAAAGTATGGATAATCCATGAATAAAGCAAATGAAGATAGAATTAATTTTTTAAAAAAAATCAAAATATAATTTACTCTATTTCGGCTATAAAGCGAATTGATGTATTTTTGGTGATTTATCCTACTTGTTAGAAGCATATGTATTTTACAAATTATCACAAATTAGAAGTTTACCTTCCCTTTTCTTTTTTTAAGAAGTTTACATTTCGCGGACACAAAGTACCAGTGCATTAAAATTACAAGATCAGAACACGGGCTAGAATTCAATATGCCTATAGCCTCGTTTGAATTGTGATTTATTTGGAGAAAATTTTTTACATTTTTTCGTGAATATTGTTTGTACATAATTTTCAATTATCTTTTCACCTCACATACATTATATCCTAAAAAAAATACTACAGTAATTTATACCCAAAAGTTCTCCAAAAAATACAATCCAAACGGATAAATTTCATGAATATAAAAGACCAAATGTATTAAATCTAGATTAGTAGTCCAGAAGCATATAGGTCAAAAACTGAAACACGATAGGTCTAACTGAAAACTAGTCGACAATATAAATGAAGCCTTTGATATTTCTCTTCTCGATAGATACATGCACCAGTTAAGTAATACTACAATTATTCATCTCATGGACAATGATTGTAGGAATTAGGATTTGGGAACCATCTGCTATGTATTGTCCTTTTTAACTTTCATATTTTTGTATTACGTCATCTTTATTAAAAAGAAAAAGAAAAAGAAAACAAACACGTTTTGCTTTACTCACCTACCATGAATTTGCTAACAATCTCCACAATCCCGTGGATCAACAAAGCCAATTTTTTATGGTCGTAAACGTGTAATCTTGTAAAAGGATGTGGTATCATGTCTACCTTTTTTTCTTTTAATCTCCCATCCCACCCTCACACCCTTCTCATTCTCAACTATCATTTTTTAACCTAGAATACGAGTCCTAAATTTAAGGAGACCTCTAACCTCATCCTCACACCTTTCCCATTCCCGACTGCCATTTTTCGGATCTAGAATTCGAACCCTAAATTTGAGGAGAGAACTTTAAGAGCCTTCTCCTGAGCAATGGACCAAACCCCCAGTGGTCAGTAGAGCATCTAGTTGTGTTACTAATGATGCTGAATAAAAGCCAAGATACACCTACATTATCACAATTAAGACGCATGGTATTGGTCTCACTCACAATTTGTGTACATCCAAATGCAAATAAATTGCGTGGCCACCATTCAAGCAAATTAAAGGTTTAACACCGGACACAGCAGCATATGAAGGATCAACTCAATGTTCGAGTATCATTCAACAAAGAAACAAACAATATTAGCTCTTGCATTGACCATGAACACAAGCTTGTGCAAGGCAAAAAATACTGGCACAAGGCGAAAATGAATACTGGGGATTGTGGAAGTGGAATATATAATACATCTCGAAAATAGTTTATGATTTTTTTTTGTAACTAAATTAAAGACGCTTCTGAATGACTCCTACCCCAAAGTTATCACTCAACTGCAGCCTGCAGGAATACTGCATGCCCGTATCAGCCCGGTACTTCAAGGGAGCCAAAACAACAGCCAAGCTGTTAACAGAGCAAACTCTGTGTCACAAGCTATTCAAATAGGTTACCTAGATCCCATTTTGTTTCAGAATTTCCGTAATTCAACAAAGACAGGCATACACTTCATAGAACCGTTAAGGCCAAATATACGCCATTGTGCAACTTGTGTTACAGAACATAAGGCAAAAATACTGAAAGGTATTGATCTTGTTTCAACAACCACGAATTGTCAAACTTATGAGAAACATCAGTCTTAACAATTGGCCAACATGGCTGTATAACAATCTTTAACTGTAGAAACTACTAACTGCTTTTAAACCATCAAAATACTAATTTCACATCTTGGAATCTATCAACCTCATTTGCGAGCTTCCACCTTCTTCTGCTCTTTGGCTGCAAGAGTAATCAACGAGACTTAGCCTCAAGTTGTAGACTCGGGATAAATAAAATAGCATGTTGAACAGTTAAAAAAATGAAAACTACCAGCTTTCTCCTCTTCACGTTTTTTAGCAGCCTCTGCTCTTTGTTGCCTTATAAGGGCTAAGCGTTCTGCAAGTTCAACAATGTTTAGTCGACATAAGTTTTGTGGAAGTACATCATCTTTCAAAACTAAGCAGCATTCAAGGCCGAGTATATCAGCCAATCAATCATCATCTCATCCGCAAAGAATGAAACAAAGATAATAAGTCAGTGTCATGCTTAGAAGTCCTAATCCACAAAGGCAATCACATATTAGTATGCCAAACACAAATAAAAAAGGAAAGAAAACACTGGGAAAGAATGGAGAAGATGCTAGATTTTTTCCAGATTTCAAATCTACAAGTAAACAAGGCCAAGGCTCAAGTTTGTGCAGGAAACTATATGGCATTTACAAAACCAATGGACCTCGGATTTTTACAGTGCCAAACAAGGTTATTAAGTTAGCAACAGAAACATATCAATAAAAGAGATCCCACTCTTATGCTTCAAAAACCCATCAACTATAATAACATATACTGCTCCAGCATCATGCAAGTTGTAGATGAGCGCATTCAATTTAAGATGAATCAGATTGAGTTGTACAAAAACCATGCTCCAAGATCTTTTAAGAGTTATGTGACATGCTAAATTTTCTAATTTAAATGGAAAAATTCAAAGATAACACCTTCTAACAAAACTCAGTTGCAAACTGCAAATAGCATACCTAAATCTTTCCTCGCTTGTTCTGTTTTCCCCTGTTCTTGAAGCTTCATATACCTTTCATGGGCTTTCTGTCTTTCTATCTCCTCTCTGCAAACAAGAAAAGTTTGTTAGAATTGCAGAAAAAAATTCAAACATGAACCACCTACTGCAAAAACAAACAATAAAAATAGGAAATGCTTGATATAATCAATGTAGACTACTAGAAGAATAGACGAGTAACCATTACAAACCTTTCACGACGTGAAAGTTCAGTTGTTTTCTCCATCTGCAAAACACAAGGAACGGTTCAACCTAGATACCATGATATAATCAAAAGAGTGTACACATCATTTGAGGCTCTCTTACATCAATGTCTCTAGCTTTCACATTTTTTGGCTTAGCCAAATTGGGATTCTCAATCTGAATAACACCCTGGGTGCCTTTACGCTTCTCCTGACAAAAGAAAATACCAAAAAAAAGAAAAAAAAAGAATTGTAAGTTAAAGCACCTGCCTTTTCTGCAAAGAACTATAAATCGCACTAAACTATGCAATACAGTAATTTAAAAAGAGATACTATTCATGCAATACAAAGCCACAATTTACTTAGTTCCACCTCATCCTCAGATTCCTCTTCAGACTCTTCCTCTGATCTCACATCTTCTTCCACTTCAGCTTCTTCCTGAAGGCATCACAGATTTAATAAAATGTGTTTGTCAGAAAGAGCAGCACCAGAATACCTTTTTCTTTTTCTGTTGTGTTTTTTTTTTGGGGGGGGGGGGGGTGGTGTTCCAATCAACATACAGTCTCAGAAAACCTTTAGATCCCAAGCATTTAAGAAAGCACAAATGGATATTTAATATTCACGAAATGGAAACAGATAAGTAACAGCTTGAAACCGTTCAACTATCCTGTCCCATCCAACACATAATACATTGACATCACCTCTTACCTAGAAGCTTACAAAACTATGCCAAATCTGACATAATCCACCAAGAGTAAATCAACTACCATTGGCATTTTATTCCACTTCTTTTGCACATTGGATGGACAGGGCGAGGACAATGGGACTTAATAATCTAAAACAATTTGATAACTATGATAGAAATCCTAGACTGATGTATCTCAAAATGAAAGCCAACAAAAGACGCATTTACTTGAATACCACTAGAACCTTAAAGACGCATTTAACTTATATACCACTAGAACTTTTCCTCCAACCCATCATAAGGGTCACTCTTCAAACTCGTCCCTATCCACACACTCTCTTCCTCTGCATCCCCCTTCCATATATCACAACTTGAGCCTTCCCTGCCTAATTATCTCTGGGGAATACAAGCCAGGGGTATCAGCTTTCTGAACATTACACTTTCAATACAGTAACCTAATTGCTTGCCAACTGAGCTCTCGATGTGGTTATGTGCTGAATAATGTTTGGTATAATAATGTGAATTGATTTTTTCAGCACTTCAAAGTTCAATTCTGCAGCAAAATTGAATTTTCCTTCTTTGTTACAAGTAAGGTATCATTACAATCCTCCGCAGTCAATAGAAAGCATAATCTTACTGACCCCTATTATTTTCGAAATGAATATAAGGGGGCATTTACTTAAATAAATTATACTTCTTTTCAAATAGTATTTCACATTTTATAAGAATTTGTAATATCCACTGTGACATAACATGATGCATCAAATGACATGCACACATGGAGAGATAAATTTGTACGAGGACAAGGTTCCCTCGATACCCTTCCTTCACATCCTCATGCCTCTTCACACACAAGTCAATTACTTGGCCCAGCAAAATGGTAAAGTTCGAGACTCCCTATATACAGTTAATTTATCAAACATCACTAATGATTTGTGTTTGAACATCAGATAGCAAAATTATCTTTTTGACACTTATCAAGTAACTCAAAAGTTTTTGTGCACATCTTAAGCATTCTGATGCTGTCTTATCAACTGCATCCCTAGTTAGTCACTTCTATAGGTTTAACAAGTACAATATAGAACATCCAAAACTCATTTTCCATTAAGTTATGTAGACTTGAAGCCATGACCCCAAATAATCCCATTGATTAATGTTCAGATATTTAGTTCTCAATGTTTTGCAGCGCACCAGTCAATAAATATATTAATTACGTAAAACGGATCATGGAGAATTTAAGGAAAGGGTAAGCATGCCCAAACAAAGATGAATAGCCTGTAGAAAAGAGATTTGTAGAATACCATCAGTGAGTTGTTATATACCGGAGTTCAAAGCAAATATATCTACCTGTCTGAATGTGCGAGGACGAGGAGCAGATGTTCCAGCAACTGTTACATTGTCAGAGGAAACAAAGCTATGTTAACCAACTGTACATTACTTCAACACAAACCCTTAATCCACATGTATGAAATTTTCAAACACATGTGAGAAACTACAATGGACAGCATGATTTTCAGTTTCCATAATGAAACTTATTAATTCGGTAGCTTCTTTAGAGACTACAATTTAATAAGCCACTCACACTGAAATATCAAGAGATTCAAGCATGGTTCAGATTCCTAAATAACCCCTTCCACTCCAAAAAAAAAAATGTATAATGACAAAATAAAGCTAAAAAGAAAGCCCCCTTATCATGCAAAAAGGACCCAAACATGAAATAAAATGAAGAAGAAATAGGTCCTCCAAATGAACTAATCTGACACTCTTCAGTAAATGAAAGCTTCTTTATAAGAACCTTAAACTCAACAACTGCTATACCAAAATCAAGCCTGGCCGTGTAATACCCAAATTCACATGTACAAGTCAAAGACAGGTCAGTACACTATATATGAGTTGCACAACAAACTTGACTGCTGCACCATGTACAAATGCCAATATTAGACTAAATCACATGATCAGAATTAGACATTGTCAAAAACTATTGTTAAGACTAAATCACGAGTTATTAACTCTGTACATAGTTCCTAATTAGACTTCTCTACTTCCTTCTCAACATCTTCAGTAATATACTTCCAAACTCATAGATAACCAAGCACATAGCCATTTCTTACAAGACACAGTACAAATTTCTGATAATTAATACAGATAACCACACTATCTACCATGCTACCAAATTCTCTTATTAAGGCAATTATTAATCTAATACGCAACTGTACTCTACACAGCTGTGCTGTACTGTAATATCTCAAACAATGGACGGGAACACAAACGTTGGATGATACAGTGTTCTTTATTTTATTTATTCAAAATAAGTGATAGTATAAGCTTATCGTGAATCTAGTCCACGTGAATACTAGACAATTTTGTTCTCAATCCATCCGACCCAACAGAAAGTTGGTTTCAGAATTAGTCAATTACACTTTACAGCAGGCCCAATCTTAATAAGACAACAAAATTCCGAACTCAATTTCTCAAAAGAAATCCAAACTTAGACATCAATTTTTTATTCAAACAATATAGTATGTATACATATGTATCTAATAATTAACCAAACCCATCATAAAGATCAGCCAAAAGTCAGCTGAGAGATCCCAACAGCTTGCAAACTAAACCAAACAACAGACCCAATTTAAGTAAACCTTCAATCAATCTATCTAATAAAAAATCAGATCCACAATCAGAAACTGGAAATTTCCGACTTAATTCAATCCAAACCAAATAAGCAGTGACATACTCATCTCTTCAGGAGTAGAGAATTGGCGGCGACCGGTGGGCTTTCCCTTAAACTTTCCCCTTCCCATCTTTTGTCTGCTTCGAGTCTGTGAAAATAACTGAGAATTTCAGACGCAAAAATGGACCCACGGAAACGAAGTAATCAGTTAATCCCCTCCTCCTGAAGAAGTGGCAAAAGAACAAGAGCAAGAAGATTCTTTTTTTGGGGCGGGGGTGGTTCTGGGTTCTTTCTGCTAAATGGGACTAAGCTTTTTATCGGCAAAGAACCCTCGCTAGTCGTGGGAAGCGCTGAGGGAGATATTCATGGATTGTAGTGGAAGGGGAATATTGGAATGTAAAACGCCCCGGATAATTGAACAAAAGCGGATTCACTTTTTATCACGGGTTACTTTCAACTTTCACCTCCAACTATTGCCATATTTGCATATAATATCCCTTTACTCCTCTCTATATTCTTTCTAGACGTCAAATAATTTGCATTGTTAAAATTGTGTTTGAAAGAGCCAAGCTTGAATCTACATTGATTAGCACAATGCTAGTATTGTATTTTATGCTTCTTAATTGAAAATTGATATGTGCTTGAGAAGTTATTCAATAATAATTTTTATTCTGCTTTAGTTTGATTGATGATAAATCAATAGATTGATATGTGTTTGAGAAAGTAGTCAATGATAGAGTTTATTCGATTTTAGTTTGATTGATGATAAATCAATCTCGATTGATGCTAATTGACTAAACTCAATTGGACCTCTTACTATTTTTTTCATGGAGTTATAACCATTAAACAAATTAACATTAGAAAAGGTCATACCAAACTTGGATTGCAATTTTAAACTTAATTTTAGATAGGGTTGAACTTGTGCCTTGTGAATCATATATTTTCAACGAGATCCTAGTAAAGTATAAGAATTTATGGATAGGGGATGTATTTGTGTACATTGTGTTAGGATATACATATATACATATATATATATATATATATATTTATCTAAGTATGATTCAATAATAGAGATGAGAACACTATGAAGTTTGTTCAAGTTAGCTCTGATGTTCTATATTTGAGATAAGCAAATTATTGTAACTGCCCACACAATTTCAATTGGACTAGTATATCAAAATACAGTCATAACCCTTCAATAACAAAGAGATGAAAAAAAGATCCAATTTAAGAGTTGAATGTGCAATTTAGAACATTATATCCATGCTTGAATCTTGTACTTATTATTTTTATTACACAAAATTGAAGAAATTAAACTCTCTTTTGGTCCGTTTGATGAATTCAAGAATGATGTCGAAGTGGCCATTGTACAATACATTGCAAAGGATAAAAGTTTTGTTAAATTCCTTTTCATCTTCGATTTCACATAATTTTAGAGAGGCCAATTCTGTGGCGAATAAATTGGCAAACTTGCAATTTTCCTCTGAGCTTTATTGCACGTCATATCACCAGCTTCCTTGAATTATTTGGACATCAATGTTATTAGATTGTAAAGGGTTTTCATCAATACGTACATTTTTTGTAAAGGAGTAGTACTCCTATGTTAGGAAGTTCTTGAACTCTTTGTTTGGTATTTTCTTAAACTCTTTGTAATTATTTTCCATTTTTATTAATAAAACAAGAGTTTGGGATCCTCACCTTGTCGACGGAGTTTGCTGGTAAACAAAAAAAAAAAAACTCTATTTTCTTTTAAAATAATACAAATGTTCTATTTAGTTTACATAATGAAAATTCTTTTTTTTTTCTCTCTTTGAGAGGTTGCAATAGCTTTTTATATTAGGAACATTTTTATTTCAATAAATTAACCAAAAAAAGTAAAAATGAAAATTAGAGAGCATAAATGAGCCCGGGCCGCCTGAACATCTGATCAGTAACGTGAGGCGCGAGCCGACAACAGACCTCGGGCTTGTGAACGTTGAGGGGCAAATTTGTGCCCAACATTTGAGTGTTTTAAACAAAATAATTTGGTCCTACTAAAGCCCAACTCGTAAAACCCAATTGATACTCTAACCATTATTACAGATTGAGAAATTTTTTTTTTTCCCAGTGTAATGTAATTTTGTCTGAGTTCTGATTTAGTCTTGAATTTTGCTCTCCAGGTATTACAAGGACATATTTGATTTAGCTTAGGAACCTATAAAAGATATAAATGAAAATGAAAGAGACTAATATTGGGGGCTTATTGACGATTGGATTAATCCATGATTCTCTGTTTCAGAATTCAATCAAAGTATATGGACGGTGCTTAGATACTAGACAGCCACTATGAGGAGCAAAATTTGAGGGTCTACTATTCCCCTTTTGTTTTCTTAGACAACATTCAAGTTTGGGGAAATTGCATATATCTTAGTAAAATATTATACGGCCAGGAATAAATTGAGATAATGAAAGCAAGGCCTTTGTCAATTCTAAGCAAAGAAAAAGAGTTAACAAAGAAAATCATTCTAAGATTTCATTTTTCAGTTTTCGGATGTGGTTACCAGAACAAATTAAAGACTAAACTTGGCCATCTTTAATTGAGTCATTAGTAAAGATCATCGAGTAGAGTTTGATTTAGTTCCATCTGTTTCAGTGGTCAACAGCATGTAAAAATTCAAAACTACTTGATAACTCTAACAAGTAATTAAGGTTATTACTTGGGACAATTTGAATTGTGAAACAACAAAGACAAAAAGGATCATAGAATGTATGGGATAATTAATCACATGTCAAAAAGAGCATAATTCTTGAATGTCAAATTGTGTAAAAAGATGCTAAGAAATACCATCCGCAAAAGCTGGAGATAATTGAAATTTGCACTTGATTAATACTTACACTTATAGATGCCAAACCATCAGGTTATATTAATTTCCTACTTGGCGTTATAAACAGGGAAGAAAACATCACATCACAAAGTAAACTCCAAGATAACGATGAGAATTGTACGCAAATTTGTAATTACAGGATATATTTGATCATCTCGATAGAAAATGAGTGAGGCAAAAAATGTTGATCCTGCTACATTATCTTTTACTGGAGAATTCAACAAAGTTCAGAAAAAGGAGTCCGAGTTATTTAAATTCAATAGCCAGACATGAGGAATGAAATGGAATCACAATGGAATTTTAATATGTAATTAATCCACCATTAGTTCAACAGCCCTTTTATCTTGTTAATAAACTCATCAATATAAGAACTTTCGGTGCCTTCTCTTAACAAGAAATCCCTCCATTTAGCATGGTTAGCTCTCACCTCCTTTCCAATCTCACTGCCATCATCCATCACCAGTCTTATAGCTTTGCAAACACCTTCTTTTGTAAACAATCCATCTTCATCGCCTCTCTCCACTTCAACTCCAACTCTAAGATCTCCACCCATAAGTCTTGCATTGATGAATTGATCTCCAAATTGTGGCAGCAGCACCATCTGGCACTCATTCACCAAACCCTCTGATAATGATCCTGAACCACAATGAGTAACAAAACACCCCACAGAAGAGTGCGCCAAAATCAATTGTTGTTGCACCCAACCTCCATAAACGACACCTCTTCCTTGAATTCTCTCATTGAAACCCTCTGGTAAAGCCATTTCAATGGTCTCAGATCCTATAGGTGGTTTAAGGGCAGCCAAAAAGGGAAGACCTGTTAGCTCAAGTCCCTTAAGTAGTTCTTGAAACTGATCCTTTTGTAGTCTGCATTCACTGCCAAATGCACAGAAAATCACACTTTTAGCTTTGAATCCACTCAGCCACTTTTCCCATTTTTCTTCCAGAGTTGTGGTTGCCTGCTCTGGCAGTACAGGTCCAGCAAGCATGACCGGCTTCTTGAACTTTCTTTCAATAAACTCACAATAAGGGCCTTCCATTTCTCTACAAGTCTTGAAGCCTATGGCATCACAATCCTCAGCACTTATTAACAGGCGCTCCAGGAACGACAAACCACTACCAATCTCCTTAACCTTTCCAGCAAAATTCAATCCACGTGCTTCATGACTAAGGAGCTTAATGCAGGAAGAAGGAAAACCAGGCGGAGCTTTCATCAGATCAGCATCTGTCGTCTGTTCTCCCCGAAAGGTGTAGCCCGACGTCGCAGAGCTCATGGTGATAAAGAAGATGGATTTAATGCCTAAACGCCTAGCCAGTTTTGGCAACCAATGTGTAAAATCAAAGAAAACAACCTGGGGTTTGATCTCTTGGAGAATAGATTCAATCTGGGGCTGTGTGCTATCCATTGCTAGGCGCAGATTAGGTTGCAAATGAAAAGGAATGTCAGCAGTGGTTTCTGCACCAGGAGGAAGGCCTTCAACTTGAGGAACACATAAGGGTATGAAGTCGATGAGGTCTGGATAGAGATTGAACTGTTTCAACTGGGCTTGTGTTTTTCTGGGCAGCAAGAAGAAGATTTTGTGGCCTCCGTCGGCAAGCTTGTTAGACATATGAAGAAATGCAGTGAGATGGCCCATGGCAAACCATGGGTACATAACAATGCTCATAGAATTGTGTTTGTCATCCATCATTTCTATGTCCTTGTGTATTGTCTTGTGGAAAGAGCAGAAGAGAGCTGGGAAGGACAATTGATGGATGGAATTCGAATTAGGTCATGTACACATTTTTCACTATTCACTCTCTCGCCTATTGACGCTGAACATATCCAACTTTTTTCATGTTACTATGTGTATCTCCAAGTGCTTACCTGCATGAGATATCAATTTCTATTCAGTCTCAGAGGAGATGGAGATGCTAGTTTCTAGTTTGCTATCTTAGTATACATGCCTGCTCATTTTTCCTTGATTGGGGAGGTATGCTTAAGGTATTTTTACCTCAGTTACCTTGCAAAAATATTCTAATAACAATTTGAGATCTACATTCTTTTTTCTTTAGCATGGTAACTCAGCCATGAGAAATAATATAGTACATGGTAATACAGAAATATATCGTTAAAATGGTCCTGCCGATTTTCCACTACCTACAAGTGTATATGCAACATTATGGATTTTTCTACTTCCTTTTTCCTTTTTTAAAATGAAAATAAAATTTTCATTGACTCACATCATCTGCCGAAGCAGAGAATACGTCCAAGGTAAAATTATCCAATCATAAAACGCAACC
This sequence comes from Coffea eugenioides, assembly GCF_003713205.1. Lineage (NCBI taxonomy): Eukaryota > Viridiplantae > Streptophyta > Magnoliopsida > Gentianales > Rubiaceae > Coffea > Coffea eugenioides. The sequence continues at coordinate 13,916,771 of NC_040036.1, forward strand.
ATCGCAAGAAAGAGCCATTAAATGTGCCGAAACATTGCCACATCTGCTCATCCTCTTAACCTTTTTGTTTCTGTCCGTTTTTTCCCACAGTTTTCGTTTTTCTTCTTTGTGGTCTACCATACCAATGAATCTGGTTATGATAAGGATGGCACCCCTTTTTATTGAAAAAATTATTCTGACTTCTTCCATGGCCTTTTTTTTTTATAAGCACAACAATGGATTTTAACCAACTGAGGAATATATTAACTCATCCCAGTTTTCAATGGAGAAACTATCTCTTGCATTCAAAATCTTATAGGAGTACTTCTAAATTTTGACGTTAAAAAAAATAAAAAAGAATGTGTATAACATCACACGAGCAATAATTAATAGTCTATCCACTATAGCGGCAATTTTTGTTAGGTCATCTAATATGTGAGAGCAAAGACAGTTTAATCTGGAAAATCCTTAAATAAAATGTCTCCAATTGCTCGGTAGGTCTGGAATTTTGGAATTCTACTTTTGTTCATTTGTATGCAGATCTGGAGATCAAGAGTGGAGGGGAAAGAGTTGAGTGGTCCTGGATAAAATGAGAATCGATGGAAAAGCGTCAATCTGATAGTATATGTCCTCCAATCATTTGTGTTTTTGATCCAATTCACATTCATTCATTTGTGCTTATATTGGCACGTGCGTGCGCGCATACACACATGTACATGTATGTGTATATATATGTGTGCGCGTATGTACAATAATGAGAAAAGGTCAAAATACCAACAAGTATAGAAATGAATATGATCAGGATAAATTTATGTTATGGGATATGAGAACATACCTGAATTGATAACCCCATATATATATATATATTGTCAACTTGGTGGAGATCCGAACATTGAACTGCAGGGATAGAGAGATAAAGATATATAGAGAGAAAATGACCAGAGAAATTAATACATCTTTATACTGGATGAAGATGGGGCTGGTTTGGAACTTGGAAGGAACATCTAACTACCATGCTTGAAAAGTTTCTGATAGAGTTTTTCCACGTTTCACGCATCCTTTGTGGGAGAGTTACAAGTACAATAATATTTTCCTCTTGTTATCTGTTATATAATAATCTGCATTATTGTTATTACTAATATTACTTATTACTACGTACGTACTATGATTATCATTGTTGTTAATATAATTATAATCAAGGAGAAAACAGAAGGCGGCTATGCCTTTTAAATGTAAATGTACTATTAAACAATCTGAAGGTTGCGAAATTTGGAACAAATTCTAACCAGTTTTAGAGCCAAGAACGTTGTGATCATATTACCCCAAACTCAAACTTACCCAACTTGTACAAACTTCAAGTCGATCTGGTGAAGATATGGGTGAAAGTTTGGTGGTTTGACACTTTGATATCAGATACGTATTGGTCAGAAAAATTTTTCATAACAATAGTTACTAATTAATTAGTTATGTTTTAATTAGATGAATGATATTGTTAGGTATATATAACTACTTCCCTTGGCGTTTTTTTTTTTTTACATAAAACAAGAAACAAGCTTTATGGCTCCAGATTCTCTGTTACACAACGCCCATATTATGCTATACATCTTTCAATTCGGATATCGACTCGGTCGAACTCAGGGGTCAGGGGTCAATGGGTTCAACCGGGTTCGATAGGAGTTGAACCGGATGACGTCATAAATAAAATTTATTTAAAAATTAAAATATTATACGTAAAATACTTAATAACATGTTAATATTAATAAAGGTATATTCATATATATTTGATGTTTCAAATATATTTAATAAGAAAATACAAATAAATTAGAGCAATCAAGTAGCAATTTATATTATTGAATAAGCATTAACAAGTTTAGAATTAAAATTATGGACTTAATTGAAAAATAACACCAAACTTTAAGATAACATTTATAAAGTATGAAATATTTGAGGTATGTTAATAATTTTTAACAACTTAAGGATCAAAACATCATATTAAAAATATTCAGCCCTTTCAAAAAAAGTAAAAAAAAAAAAAAAAAACCGGGTTCATTTTTCCGGTCAAAACCCGATCAAACCCGGGTTTTGACCTGGTTTGACCGAGTTGTTGATTTCCTGGTTTTTAGGATTAACTCGGACCGGTCAATTGGCCGGTTCCCGGTTCGACCGGCCGGTCCGGTCCGAGTTTAAAAACAGAGGTTTCACTGGTTTGGTGTACGTTAATACTTGGTATAACTTTACACTGAAATATTAGTGTACACTAACCCAGTGGTATTATGCACCAAATATTACAAGATGAATACCACTTAAGGAACAGGGTAATTTGGATGTTATACCTATTTGTATAACAGAAGATTCGAAATCAAATTTTACCGTTGAAATTGTTGGATATGGTCTAGCATGAAATGATGCTAGACAAAATCCTGATGGAAATTCCACAGAAGTACAAATTGGTTGCTATATATATTTGGCAAAATGGGCGAATTCACGCACAACACTTTTAAAATGCAATTCTAACAAGGCTGCTAATTAAACTTCATTAACTAAAGGTCCCATCGCTGAATAATCTTCTTCTTCTTTTCTCAAGGCTTGAATAATGGAAGCATAATCTCCTTCCAAGATACAGCCCGTAATTTTTTGCAAGTCGAACAGCTTTGCGTGCAGCCACCTCCCCCAACCCATCCATCAAAACGCTTAGCTAATAAGCCAGAGACAAAATGGCCCTCAAGATTGCGGATGCATCAACATCCAATGGTATGGTATGTTGAAGACATTTTTACCTCAATTACGTTGAAGAAATAGGCGAATAACGACATGAAATATATATTCTTTTCATGAAATATATACCTCATACACATCCATATACAATAATGAGAACCCCTGTCAGTAATTTGCAGTTTACATGTAAATGAGAGAAAATAAGAAAAGAAAGAAGAACTGATCAAATCAGTACCAACAGGGAGAGAAACGAATATGTATGATAAGCATAAACTTATGTTATGGGATATGAAACATACCTTGAAGTGATAATCACATGCTTAAAAAGGGTTTCCATAGACTTTTTCCACATCTCCTGCATCTTCTGTGGGAAAAGTAGAGTACAGGATTTTCCAAGCTCCTCTCCTCATCTGCTGTAGGATTATTATTGTTATTACTATTATTGTTGTTAGTAATATTCTCTATTTTTGAGTCCTTGTTTCAGGGGATGGGGAAGGGGCATTTGAGCTAAAGGTCTCTAATTATTGGATTTTAAATTTTAGCTACTAGGCTAAAACCTTAGTAATATTCTTATTAATTGATAAAACAGAAAGTAATAATTCTTTTGAATTGAAATGCCCTATTAAACTATCTGAGGGTTGCGAATTTAGGTGATTTCCTAGAAATTTAGGTGGAGCCCTCATCTGATCTGCATCTGTCATTTGTTCTTGTTCTCTGCAAAAGGTGTAGGCCAAAAGGAAGTGTGTGTTCAATTATCGATTTCTCTATTGCTGCAATTACTGAATTCAACCAGACAAATTCCTTTTTTTTTTTTTCAACCTACAAATCATTGGTAGTTCTGTATTTGCCCCCTTTCTCTATCATCGGCTGAGGTGAATCGAGGGACCTTAATTTCTTCCAGGAAACAAAATACAAGTTCGAGAAGGTTGAGAATGCGAACTCACAAATTTGGTATTTGGTGTCAACTGTCACATAAGCTTAGAAGCCTACGATTCTGCTGCTGCTGATACCTTCCAAGGTTTGGAGCCCACTATTAGCTGATTCAGAACCTGCCGTGTAGGCTCCAAAAGTGGCCCAGAATGTCACGTTAAAATCTCAAGGAAAGGAGAACGCCACATGACATTGATGAATTGGACATTTACGGGCTTACATAAATCGGAGTCGAATGTAACATTTTTATTACAAACATATACAAACTATCTAAAATGAATTGCAATGTGTTCGAAAATTATTAAATAGCTTAAAAATAGTTATACTGACACATTGATTTTCGAGTTGCATATTTTGTACTCCATCATCCGTCTCATAAAAATAAGCTCTTTTTCACCGCTGGTTTTCTAGTTATATATTTTGCACTCCATCTCATAAAAATAAGCTTATTTTCACTTTTACACAAATTAAGAGGATAATTATTGGAATCCTTTTTGGTTAGTAGTTTTCTTATATGCCCCCCTTCTATTAATACTTGTTTTAGTATTGTATTTAATACTTCTAGTAGAATGGATGACTAATACATCCATATACTAATTTACCCTTTCAAAAAGAAAACAATTCTATAATTTCAAACAAACACAAAAGAAAAGCTGTCACATCCTCACGGGACGTAAGAAGTAGTATGCAAAGTGGAAAATCTCATTTCTTTTTTATTAGGTAAAGGCAATCGGTTTGTGATCATGGACAGAATTAGAGGGCCCCCCAAAATTTTATAAAATTAGCTTTTCCTCTCTTAGATTATTGAATTTTTTTAAAAAAAAATCTTTATAAGTTAAACATTTTGACTAGTAAAAATCAGAAAATATTTTACATTATATACTTAAATAAGTATATATATATATATTAAAATCTAAAAAATCTATTATTTCAAAACATTAATCCTTATTAAATTACCTAAAAACATATTTTTTAAGAATAAATTACATATTTTATCACTCAAACTCGAGCACAAACTTGACCTCAATTTGCTTCTCGAGTCCTTATATTTTATACGAGTTGAGTTCAAACTTTAAAATCGGAGATTCATCAAGTTCAAGCTCAGATAATATAGTTCCAGCTCGAGCTTGAGCATGCTAGTACTCAAGTTCGATTGAACTTGTTGCCACCCCTAGTTTTAGTAAGAAAGTTACACTATATATTTGATCATACAAGGAAATTCTTAAACACATTATTGTTGAAGTTTGTCTACAAAATGAAGAATAAAAAGATGCATAGCTAACAAAGAAAAAGAGAGGAAAAAGAAGGTTAAAAAAAAAGTTATTGGATCATATCCTAGTAATGAGGATCTTTTTGCTTTGCACAAACAGAGTCTTTTGTTTGTCACAAAACATTCCTACCATTATTCAACTCCAAATTTTATTACTAATCTAATCTTTTGACCATATCTCCTAACAAATAGCAACCTCCTCTATGTTTTTTCAGTCAAATTCTTTAAAATCAGCAACTTCTTGTCAACATCATTAGCAACATATGAGGTCTAAAATAAAAGCACAAGTCTCCCATCCTTAATCTTACTTGCTATTCCTCCCATATAGGCATGTGCATAATGAATTCCCACCTAATGTTGTACAAAAAAAAAATTGAAACTAAAACCATAGAAAGAGTCAATAGAATAAACAAGTGAAGGAGACTTTTGTACAAGCATTCTGTTAATTCCAATTTCATTGGATTTGTAGTGAGTTTCTCTTTTTTATTTAAAATAAGGAGGACATAAGAAAGAGAAAATCACCACAATTGGAACGGAGATGAATAATCAAATTTTAGATTTTGGGCTTGTGTTTGGAGGCATACTTAGGTTTAGGTTTAAGTATCCAAAACTTTTCGGATGAGAGAAATTGTAAAAGAGTGACAAATAGAGGTAGAGTATTCTAATCAAGAAAGGGACGATGGATTCATTTTAGGCTGTATTAATGACTAATGAAAGGGCTTATACTTTTTCTCATTTTCGTTTGAGTCTTTTTGGATGGATGGTAGAAAACGTTACTATGGGAATAAAGTATGAAATTGAAACACTCTAGGAATATTCTGTTCAAAAAATTTTGTACTAAGGGACATATAACTTAAGCAACAGAAATAAATTAAAGGATAACACACTTCCTTGATTTTAGAAATAAGCCAAGGATAACCCACTTTCATGATTTTAGAATTGAACCATACTACAAATGAATAGAAACAAATTAAAGGATAATCCAACATCCTACTTAAGCGACAGAAACAAATTAAAGGATAACCCACTTTCTTGATTTTAGGGATTTTCATATTTGTATATCCCTTAGTAATGTAATGATTTACAATTGCTTTTTGTAGGTAGACTCTTAGGCATTCCTATGTTTGTATATCCCAGTAATATCGTGATTTAGAGTTGCTTCTCCTATTGGTTGAGCATCTTCAAACCTCTCATTTCTCTTGAATCTGGAAAAAAAAAAATCAATCCTCTTCTTCCCCCTGAACTTGGAAAAAAAATCGATCAAGCTGATTAAGACGAATAAAAAAAGTAAACTAAACTTGACTTAAGATAAAGAAGTAAGTGTTGAAAAAAACTTCTTCTTGACAGTCTGCCTATCCATTAATGGGTTTTTTGTCATCCATTTTTACTTTCTTCTTAACAGGCTATCACTTCATGGCTAAAGGTTCCATGAGTTGTACTGTCTATAGTGATTGGGTAATATTCATAATATTCATGATTATGTTATTTATTATTATTATTATTATTATTTTATATTTGGAGAGGATATTAATGTGCATTTTTCTGTTTTACATTGTGCCAAGACATATGCTGGGCATATGTAGCTCCAGAGGCAATATCATCACAAATGAAGAATATTTGCCGCCATCCATCCAACAAGTTGTTAACTGTGCAAAAAGTTGGTAGTAGAAGATAATGAAAAAAAATACTAAATATACTATCAATCGAGTATTTCTATGTGAGGGAGATTTAGGAATTTGTTTAGATCAGGATTACTAGTTCAATAGTCAAGATAAGAGATCTAACCCATCCTGTGGTGAAAGCGTAGATTACCACTAAAAACTTGTTTTGAACAACTTTTTATATTGTCTAGGAGTCTGTTGACTGATCATAATACATTATTAATTCATTATAAACGCACAGACTCAGCTGTTTTTTTGGTCCAAGATTATGTTGTTCCAAAGATTGATGAAGAAATTAGGGAAACAATCTATTTGGTGCTACATTCCATCGTGGATGAGGGATGACAGTATGTGCTGTTGAAGTCCTTGAATTTCATGCTATGTGGTTTTAGTTTGTGTAACAGTTGGCAGTCATGTGGCATTACACACATTATGCTGACTATTGGATATTTGAGGCATTAGTGACTAGTGAAATGTTAATAGTTTTACTTTTGACGGTACAAGACGGTCTAAATGGATTTGATTGTTTTCTGCACTCACGGAAATCTGTGGAAGACAAGTTGCTTTCAATATTTAGTCGATTATTAAATTATTTAGCAAAAAAGCATAAAAATTGGCGCACTTACAAGGGGAAAAATCGCTCTCCGTTTCACAAAGTCGTAAGGTAGTTTTTGGTTGCAAGGAAAAATGTAGGAAATTGAAAGGAAGGTATTTTTTACTTTTATGTATGTAGTTTGTGGCTGCATTTTCTTCTCTCTCTTTTTTTCCCATTTTGTTTGAATAGATTTTGCAGGAAAACAAAGGAAAAAAATCATATACGCTGCAGGAAGTGAAAAAAAAAATGAGATGGTCATGTTTTCCCTGTCAAATTAAAATCTGTAGCGAAATTATCCACCAGTGTTCTAGCATTTTACATACTACATTACGGCTATGCTATAAGAAATTTTACAGAAAGATGCCTCTTTTTTTTCCCCTTAAATATTTTGAGTAGTGCCCAGTCATACATTCGTCTGGTCAACAGCCACTAGCAAAGCACTTAAGATCCTCGGTGACATATTTGTAATGCCAATTCAGTGTCACCTCTAATATTGCGCCAAGTGTCCTATTATTATTTGCACTTTAATTTTCTAATAATTCAAATTGGTGTAGCGTGCAAGGTTGGATAATTACCTGAATAATGTGAAACGTTTTGGTTTGTTCTTTGCTGGAGAAAGCTAGGGATGGTTGGGCTTTAATTTGAGTACTTCCTGAATCTTTGTAGTCAATTTGCTTCAATAGTCGGCGGCTGCAGTTTTAGCTTATTAGGCTACGGTTGATTGTTCTAAGCAATCAACGATAAAAAGGCTTGGACTTTGGAGGCAATTGTTTAGGGTTATCTTTTTCTTTTTCCCAAAGCAACCGATCTTGAGTGGTTGCTGTACAAAAATATTGGTAATGGAATTAGACCGGTTGGTTAATTTGGTTCAAAGTTTTAGAGGATAGAGAAAATTTGTGTTAAACCAAACCAAGTTGAATTATTAAAAAATTAAAGTGCAAATAATAATAGGCCAAGTGGCGCAATACTATAGGTGGCATTGGATTGGCATTGGATTCATGTCACCGAGGATCCCAAGTGACCAGGCGGCGACAGAAAAAGTTAGCAGCAGTTAGCGAGCAAATCTCACCAATTTTTTTTTTTTTTTGCCTCTTTACATCACAAATCGTATTCATAAGCCAAAATAAATGGGCTATTGCCAATTTCGGAAAATCGTAGTTCCTTTCAACCACCAAAACCAGTGGTTTTTGACAATCCATTGTGATTTCTTGAGCAAGTTTCCTATAGTGATTAATTAACTCTACCATTTGTTGATGAGAAAGAAAAAGAGCACTTGTAAGTTATAGAACAACACTATCATTTGTTCGTTATGTCCTCTGTTAGTGTTGTTGTTGCCTCGACACCAAAGCTCATTTTAGCTGACAATTTCACGTGGATGTCTTCGCAATTGGTTTTATATTTCATTTCTATTCCATCCTTCTTCCTTTGCTTATCATAGAGAGTTCCAACGACACCAACTACGTCGTGATATCTGTGTAGATTTACGAGATTATTTTCGTACTGCAATTTTCCCCTTCTCTTTCAAACATCCCCCTCTCCACCTCTCGAACTCACAAACTGCATACGGGGACAACTTTTTCTTTTCATGACCGCCGAAGTTTGCTCTTAATTAAGCTTTTAGCCCTGAAATCATCACAAATTTCCGGCAAATACAAGTAAGATTTCACTCGAAGTTATAAAATGCGGTGCACATTGCTTGCTGGAACAAGGAATCAGTAATTAGAACTAGAAGCTATGTGTTAGACTATACTATTATTTCTTACATCTCTCATTCCCCTCTCTTTTTCTATGTCAGGTGAGAAGGGAATAGCCCTCTCCAGGCAGTGCTGTGATGGTAGTAGTGCTGGTTTCTGCCAATGCTTTTTGAAGCATGTACAAGGCTTTCTAGCAGTTTAACCGAATTACAGTAATAAAATCTCCGGGATTTTCTTCGAGACTTAACCAGAGCATCAAGCAGAACCGCCTGTTTTCTTGACAGCAGATGGCGCGTCTATTGTTCCGATGTTTATGGAGGAAATTCCCAAGTTTTTGAAAAGCGTGCTCAAATAATCAAAAGTGCCGAAGAAACTAGTTCAATGTATTTACTAATCGATGTATTTTTTGAATACGTTGATTTAGTAATAATGGCCTAGACAAGTCGAAAAACGCAGTACATGGTCTTTTGAGAAAAACATATTTGTATTTATTAAATGCGGTTTTTCACTCATTGAAAATTTGAGAAAAGGGATGGTAGCGGGTCAAGTACCCTCAAAAATCTCTCTTACCAAATCCTAATTCATATATTTATTTTTTTTTTATCAAACTCTATCGGATAACCCTACAAATTTTAATTTCCATTACCAAATTCTCTCACTCTCGACTTCGGATTATTTATTGGGTGCCCCCTAATTTGAATAATTCAAAAAAGGTAATTAACATCAAACTAAAATTGCATACATACATAATGCTAAATCAATATATTATGTTAAATTTTAAATTTTGGTAGAGTCGTGTGTGTGTGTGTTGAGTTTCAGGTTTCAAATTTTTAGGATTCTCTTATCAAATCCTATTGGATTATTCATCGTTATCTCTCATCATTATCAAATTCTAATGGATTATCCATCGGTCATCTAATCGGATTAACCATTGGGTCGTGTACTTGTGGGGGTATCGGATATTACACTGTCCATTGCCATCCCTATTTGAGAATTACTTATTCTAAATTGATTCACTTCTTGGGAATTGACTCAATATTTGAAAATGGATTAGCAAATTGTATTCGCAGTTTTCATCGAGCTTTAGAGTGGACCGCGATGATTAGGGATAAGAGTCCTAGGAACAAAAAATATTGCTCAAACTAAAAGCAAGACCAACTTAGCGATTATGACAGAAACGAATTGAGAAATCAAATGTACAGCATACTCTCCTTAAATCACCATTTTTTGAATACTCTTTTTCCAGTGGTGCAGGAATGCTTGCCACCCTTAGTACCTGTTTGGAATTATAGTGGCTTATTAAACAAAATTTAATTTAATAGAAATTTTTTTAAAGTGCTTAGTGGCTTATTAAAAAAAAATACTTAATCTAATAGAGTTTATAATAAAAGTACTTATTAAGTGCTTAGGTATGTTATTTGGATGCACACTTCATACTTATTATATATTGGATGAATGATATGTAATACTTAAAATCCATGGTTTTCTCCCCTTAAGCATATAAAGATTTTCAAAAGTGTCCTTGTAAATTAAACTTTCTCCCGCCACAATAATTTGGAAAACCCATACATTCATTCCAAAGTTGCTCTCAAAGTAAAAAAGGTTCAGGTTCCATGTTAGATAATGTTATAGACATTTAACTATAGAAAACTTAATCCAAAAGCAGCTACTCAAATTGAAAATATCCGAAATCTGAAGTCAAGCAAAATAACACGTTCCAATAAATTTCATATGCAATTCTAACTTTTCATCCACTAATATTTGCACTTTTGCAACATGGCAATGTAGTTTGTAGACAGTGATATGATATATGTAAGAACTAGAAATTCATAGTCATAGTTATATTATCAATAGCAGATGGTTTAAGAAACAGAGAACTAAAGGATAAGTAGTTCAGCAACTTAGGAGCCATAAATGCTTTTTAATGCAAATATGTGGCCTCCATTTTGTGGAGGGTACCTTCATCTCAATTGTCCGTGACAATCGGTAATACCCTTTTTTCTTAAAATCATCCTAACATAGATAAAATCAGAATACTATGCACGCACTCCATAATTAATCATCAAATGACGTGCTTTCCAAAAATGCAGAAATAATTCAGCGAACATGATGTAGCGAGATTTGAGATTAGGATACTTCATATTAGGAGCCTTCACAGTGTAACCTATAAGAAACCTCATCTGTTTTCTCATATTTTTGTAAATTTTCTTTAGAATTATCTTGGAGAATTGGTTGAGGGTTCCAAGTGGTCACATTACGATATTCCAACACAAATTTCTTCAAAAAAATTAACCATTTGTACGTAATTAAAATTAACCATTGCCCCGCAGCTGCAGGGCAAATTATCGGCTACAAGATGCTGTGCCAAGTGGAGTTGGGCAATTAACTGGAGGCGGGAAGAGAAGAGGGGCATGAGAACTCACTACTGAGACAGCTTACAAGAGAAGTATAGCATGACAGACAGCTGTTGGAGGCTTTGAAAACCCCCCGCCCGGCACTAAAGCTTGTATTGAGAAATAAGGTACAAATATCTTAACCATGGTGTACCGTGAACCTGGAGTAGTTAATCATCCTAACACATCTAAATCACATGTCCATCCATTTGTAGTAGCCTCATAGAAATAATAATAATAATAACAATAATAATAATAAACATCCTTCTAGTACCGGAGGGAAAAACAAGCATCTCTGAACATTGGATAAAATGCACTTTTCATCCCCAATATTTTAAGCATTAACCAATTTCGTCACTAAAGTGTTAATGCAAAACACATTTCATTCTCATAATTTTGTAATTTTGACCCATTTTGTCCCTAAAGTTTATGTAGAACACATTTCATCCTCATAATTTTATAATTCCTACCAATTAAGGACAATTAAATGATTGTTAACCAATTTATACATAATATCATCACATGTCCCATTATTAATTGTATTATTAATACTTAATTCAATTATTGATTAAATTATAGAAATAACAACAAGTGTTTTTGGATAGGAGACTATCTTTTTTTTTCCTTTAAATTGTGATATGATGTATTTGAGAAAAAATAAATAGATGATTGAAAAACATGTATATGATGCAACAAAACAAAATTTTACAAATAAATAACAATCCAAACCATTCATTTGCATTAATATTTTTCTCCAATTAGTTGGAATGGGTTTGTTTGACATTTTTCTCCAATTGGCTATAGTAGGGTTGTTTCTTTTCCATTGACTTCATTTTCTTTGGATCTTCTTGTTCGATTGTGATTAAGAAGAGAGTAATGGTGGCTAAAAATTTCTTAGTCTTTTTTGTACTAAAATGAGAAAGTGAATTAAGAAAAGATTTTTGAGCTTTTTGTTGATCCAATATTTTTTAACTAATAGGCAAGCCGTGGGCAAGTGACGCTATCCCATTCAAATTGTTTGATAATCTACCAATTGTGCTCAATTAACCAAATTTAGGAAACTATGAGGATGAAATGTATTTGCGTAAAACTTTAAACATTAAATTAATCAAAATTATAAAATTACAAGGATGAAATGTGTTTTGAATGAAACTTTAGGAATGAAATTGGTTAACACCTTAAAGATTAGGGATGAAACGTGCATTTTACCCCTGAACATTCTGTCTCTAGGCTAGTCTAAAACCCTCTCCGTCCCTTTCTCTTCGACAACATCATCTTCCTTACCCACACCCAAGTATCCGAGTGCCTTTCCTTTAGTCTTCTTGACGTCAAGGGTAAAGGAAACAAATTTTCGCTTTGTTTCACTTGCAAAAAATCACATTTTCCCCTATTTTCCGTGCTCATAATGTCGGTTAAAATTGTATCTTTACTCTAAAACTTGGATTTTAAGCAACAAATTAATACTTTGTCTTCTAATTTTTCTTTCCTTTCCTGGACATTTCTAAAATAAAGCAAGTTATATATATGGTTGTTGCATAACAGAAAGGTTGATGCTTATTACGTTAAAGCACTACAATATCTACCTCTTTTGTTGGTTCCTTGTAACCAGAGCATCTCCTCAAAAAAAAACAAAAAAGAAGTCATACACAATTTTTGACTCAAATTAGAAATTAAACGTGATACATAGCTAAATGACACATTTTTTTTCATTTCCCTCCATTTTTACTCTTGACAGCCTGTCTGCCCCTGTAATGGATTTTTTTTAAGTCATTCATTTTACTTCCTTATTAACAGGCTGGCCATTCATGGCTGAAGGCGCCAGGGGTTGTACTACCCGTAGGTTCTCGTTGTAATAAACGTAAATTCATGATTTTTTATTTTTCTTATTTTCTTGTACTTGGAGAGGATATTAATTTGCATAATTTGTTTTTACGTTGTGTCAAGACATATGTTGGGCTTACGTGGCTTCAGAGGCAATATCCTCGCAATACAAGGCATTGCATGCAGACGAAGATCATTTGCCACTGTCTAAACAACAAGTTGTTAATTGTGCAAAAAGTTGGCACCTAAATAGGGAGATAGCTGATACTGAAAAAGATACTACATTTACTGTCAACCGAGTATTTCTATATGCAGCAGCTGTAGGAATTTGTCTGGATCGAGATTACCCATTCAACAATGAAGATAAGAGAAATGTTTGAGATCAACTATGGGTGTGGGTGTTTCAAAAGATAAAGATGAGAAAAGAGGCACACATGCAGTCTTGTTGACGGATTTGCATGCAGAGGATGGAATAGAAATGTTTAAATTTAAAAATTCATGGTGCACCACTGGGGGTAGGATGACATTGTTTTCTTAACAGATTTGCATATATAGGATGAAATAGAAATGTTTGAATTTAAAAGTTCATGGAGCACCCACTGGGGGCAGGATGACATTGGGCAGATAAGGAAAAAGCTTGTGTTTAGGATCTCACTTGGACTTGTCTTGAGAAAGGTTTGAGATCAACTATGGATGTGGGTGTTTCAAAAGATAAATATGAGAAAAGAGATGGGGATGGGTCGAATAAGGAACAAAAGAGGTTTTGTGACAACATCGAAAGATGGCAAATTTAGTGGTTGAAAAGGTAAAACTAAGGTGGTGATTAAAACCAATGCGAAGGAAAACAATGGTGTTGCGTTGAGGATAAGAAGTGTCGCCAGGCAAATTAGTAACGAAAATGTAAAAAAATATTTTTTATAAACTAGAAAACTTTGTTGTATTTGATTAACGAATATATTCTCGTTTGGAATAGTAGTGGAATTGAAACGTGGAAGCGTAAATTAACTGATGAATCAAGCCCATGCACTTGTGCCCAGTTCACAATTTCTTATGATAAGTAAAGAAACAGGACATGCGCCTTGGGGTTGGCTCGGATAGTTTCGGAGTAGTCTAGTTCGATCTCGAAATCGTGTATTTGAGTCACCTCTCTACCACTTGTGTATCCTTGGGAGGCGGGGTGCACAGGCGCAGGGAGATTAGCGTGGCAAAGTTGGGATATTCCCTGTGCAATTAAAAGTCCCTTGGGGTTGGCTCGGATGATTTTGGGATAACCTAATTAGGTTCCGAGATCGTGTATTCGAGTCACCTCTCTACCGCTTGTGTATCCTTGGGGGCGAGGTGCACATGTATAAAAAGATTAGTCTGACAAAATTGGGATATTCCTTGTGTTGAAAAAAAAAAAGAAACAGGATATGGTAGTCTTTCTAAATGTAAAAGTAAAGTTTTTTTTTCGAATGTTTTTTTTTTGTATGTTGTATTCTTATGGTAGAAATTTATAGGTATCTGGGGTATATTACAACAAAATTTCAATGGTCTTGTAACACTATTTAAAAAGTGAAAGATTCCACTTCCTATATTTTGGTTTATTATTATTTGCTATTTATGGTGGAACTTTGAAGGTCATTATGCTTTGAGTTTTCCATTTGGAATTTTCTAGGTTCCGTGCAGTCAAAAGATATGGCTACTTTGTATGCTGGGCTTTTCTGATTTTTTAACTCCCGAATACTCTAAAAACTAGTATGAATACCCGTGCTATGCACGGTGCTGACATTATTTAAAAAAATAAAAATAAAATGGTGAATAAAAAAAGGTTAAAAAATTGTACCAACACAATTAAAATGTAATATCTGTCTAACAATAGTTTGAAATATGATAGAATGTGTATATCATTCAAGAACTGCCTTTTTTCGGAAGATAGATCTTGAATAAATAATAGAAATTTATATTAGAAAATGAATGATATATGAATAAAAATGAATGTAATTGAATGTTGTGAAAATGAAATACTTACAAATATTATGCATTCGATTTGATAATCTTGCATGAAGATGCGAACACTCTTCACACCAATCAACTTTTAGTACGAAAGCCAAAATTGGTGATTTAATTAATTCTGTTGAATTTTGTGTAGTGCGTACAACAAATGAAAATGCACGATCTTTGCATGAATTGATTTGTTGGTTGAACAACCTATCACCATTTTTCTGAAAATTAAATACGTACGAAATTCAAAATTAGTGTTTTTTTTACATAATTTATAAATAGCAATATAAAATAAATATATATCAAGAAATAGTCCTAATTGCCAATGCAAGTTACGGTAACGTGCAAATGGCATCTAGTCCTAATTTTTTTTTAGAGTCAAAATTTAGTTCTAATTGGTTGTGCTGTTTGTTGATCATGTTGTATGCTTCCGAATTCTACTTAGCATGTAATAATTGATAATTGCTTATTCTATTCTACTGAGACCGCTTGCAAGAGCTCAATATAGCACGACAGACAGCCGTTGGAGGCTTTGAAAACCCCCCTGCTCGGCACTAAAGCTTGTATTGAGAAATAAGGTACAAATACTTAACCATGGTGTACCGTGAACCTGGAGTAGTTATTCATCCTAACACATCTAAATCACATGTCCGTCCATTTGTAGCAGCCTCATAGAAATAATAATAATAATAATAATAATAATAATAAACATCCTTCTAGTACCGGAAAAAACAAACATCTCTGAACATTGGAAAAAATGCATTTTTCATCCCCAATATTTTAAGCATTAACCAATTTCGTCCCTAAAGTTTCAATGCAAAACACATTACATACTCATAATTTTGTAATTTTGACCCATTTTGTCCTAAAGTTTATGTAGAACACATTTAATCTCATAGTTTTATAATTCCTACCAATTAAGGACAATTAAATGATTGTTAACCAATTTATACATAATATGATCACATGGCCCGTCATTAATTGTATTATTAACTTAATTCAATTATTGATTAAATTATAGAAATAACAACAAGCGTTTTTGGATAGGAGACTATCTCTTTTTTCCTTTAAATTGTGATACGATGTATTTGAGAAAAAATAAATAGATGATTGAAAAACATGTATATGATGCAACAAAACAAAATTTTACAAATAAATAACAATGCAAACCATTCATTTGCATTAATATTTTTCTTCAATTAGTTGGAATGGGTTTGTTTGACATTTTTCTCCAATTGGCTATAGTCGGGTTGTTTCTTTTCCACTGACTTCAGTTTCTTTGGATCTTCTTGTTCGATTGTGATTAAGAAGAGAGTAATGGTGGCTAAAAATTTCTTAGTCTTTTTTGTACTAAAATGAGAAAGTGAATTAAGAAAAGATTTTTGAACTTTTTGTTGATCCAATATTTTTTTAACTAATAGGCAAGCCATGGGCAAGTGACGCTATCCCATTCAAATTGTTTGATAATCCACCAATTATGCTCAATTAATCAAATTTAGGAAACTATGAGGATGAAATGTATTTGCGTAAAAATTTAAACATGAAATTAATCAAAATTATAAAATTACAAGGATGAAATGTGTTTTGAATGAAACTTTAGGGATGAAATTGGTTAAAACCTTAAACATTAAGGATGAAAAGTGCATTTTACCCCCGAACATTCTGTCTCTAGGCTAGTCTAAAACCCTCTCCGTCCCTTTCTCTTAGACAACATCATCTTCCTTACCCACACCCAGGTATCCGAGTGCCTTTGCTTTAGTCTTCTTGACGTCAAGGGTAAAGGAAACAAATTTTCGCTTTGTTTCACTTGCAAAAAATCACATTTTCCCCTATTTTTCGTGCTCATAATGTCGGTTAAAATTGTATCTTTACTCTAAAAGTTGCATTTTAAGCAAAAAATTAATACTTTGTCTTCTAATTTTTCTTTGCTTTCCTGGACATTTCTAAAACAGAGCAAGTTATATATATGGCTATTGCATAACAGAAAGGTTGATGCTTATTACGTTAAAGCACTACAGTATCTACCTCTTTTGTTGGTTCCTTGTAACCAGAGCATCTCTCAAAAAAAAAAAGAAGAAATCATACACAGTTTTTGACTCAAATTAGAAATTATACGTGATACATAACAAAATGACACATTTTCTTTCATTTTCCTCCATTTTTACTCTTGACTGCCTGCCTGCCCCTGTAATGGATTTTTTTAAGTCATTCAATTTACTTCCTTATTAACAGGCTGGCCATTCAAGGATGAACGTGCCAGTGGTTGTACTCCCCGTAGCAGATCAATGTCCTCGTGGTAATATATGTAAATTCAGGATTTTTTATTTTTCTTATTTTCTTGTACTTGGAGAGGATATTAATTTGCATAATTCGTTTTTATACTGTGTCAAGACATATGTTGGGTTTACGTGGCTTCAGAGGCAATATCCTCGCAATACAAGGCATTGCATGCAGACGAAAATCATTTGCCACTTTCCAAACAACAAGTTGTTAATTGTGCAAAAAGTTGGTACCTAAACAGGGAGGTAGCTGATGCTGAAAAAAATACTACATTTACTGTCAATCGAGTATTTCTATATGCGGCAGCTATAGGAATTTGTCTGGATCGGGATTACCCATTCAACAATGAAGATAAGAGAAATGTTTGAGATCAACTATGGGTGTGGGTGTTTCAAAAGATAAAGATGGGAAAAGAGACACATATGCAGTCTTGTTGACGGATTTGCATGCAGAGGATGGAATAGAAATGTTTGAATTTAAAAATTCATGGGGCACCACTGGGGGCAGGATGATATTGTTTTCTTAACAGATTTGCATATATAGGATGAAATAGAAATGTTTGAATTTAAAAGTTCATGGAGCACCCACTGGGGGCAGGATGACATTGGGCAGATAAGGAAAAAGCTTGTGTTTAGGATCTCACTTGGACTTGTCTAGAGAAAGGTTTGAGATCAACGACGGGTGTGGGTGTTTCAAAAGATAAAGATGCGAAAATAGATTGGGATAGATCGAATTAGGAACAAAAGAGGTTTTGGAACAACATGGAAAGGGTGCAAATTTAGTGGTTGAAAAGGTAAAATTTAGGTGGTGATTAAAACAAATGCGAAGGAAAACAAAGGTGTTGCGTTGAGGATGAGAAGTGTCGCCAGGCAAATTAGCAACGAAAATATAAAAAAATATTTTTATAAACTAGAAAACTTTGTCGTATTTGATTAACGAATATATTCTCTTTTGCAATAGTAGTGGAATTGAGACGTGGAAGGGTAAATGAACTGGTGAATCAAGCCCATAAATGAACTGGTGAATCAAGCCCATTCACTAGTGCCCATTTCACAATTTCTCATGATAAGTAAAGAAACAGGACATGCGCCTTGGGGTTGGCTTGGATGGTTTCGGAGTAATCTAGTTCCATCTCGCGATCGTGTATTTGAGTCACCTCTCTACCACTTGTGTATCCTTGTGAGGCGGGGTGCACAAGCGCAGGGAGATTAGCCTGACAAAGTTGGGATATTCCCTGTATAATTAAAAGTCCCTTGGGGTTGGCTCGGATGATTTTGGGGTAACCTAATTAGATTCCGTGTGTTCTAGTCACCTCTCTACCTCTTGTGTATCCTTGGGAAGTGGGGTGCACAGGTATAGGGAGATTGGTCTGACAAAACTTGGATATTCCTTGTGTTAAAAAAAAAAACAGGATACGGTAGTCTTTCTAAGATATAAAAGTAAAGTTTTTTTTTTGATATTTTTTTTTCAGATGTGGTATTCTTATGGTTGAAATTTATACGTATCTGGGGTATATTACAACAAAATTTCAATGGTCATGTAACACTATTTAAAAAGTGAAAGATTCCATTTCCTATTTTTTGGTTTATTAATATTTTTCTATTTATGGTGGAACTTGGAAGCTCATTATGCTTTGAGTTTTCCATTTGGAATTTTCTAAGTTCCGTGCAGTCAAAAGATATGGCTGCTTTGTATGCTGGGCTTTTCTGGTTTTTAACTCCGGAATACTCTAAGAACTAGTATGAATACCCGTGTTACGCACGGTGCTGACATTATTTAAAAAAAATAAAATAAAATGGTGAATAAAAAAAGGTTAAAAAATTGTACCAACACAATTAAAATGTAATATCTGTCTAACAATAGTTTGAAATATGAGAGAATGTGTATATCATTCAACAACTGCCTTTTTTTGGAAGATAGATCTTGAATAAATAATAGAAATTTATATTAGAAAATAAATGATATATGAATAAAAATGAATGTAATTGAATGTTGTTAAAATGAAATACTTACAAATATTATGCATTCGATTTGATAAACTTGCATGAAGGTGCGAACACTTTTCACACCAATCAACTTTTAGTACGAAAGCCAAAATTAGTGATTTAATTAATTCTGTTAAATTTTGTGTAGTGCGTACAACAAATGAAAATACACGATCTTTGCATGAATTGATTTGTTGGTTGAACAACCTATCACCATTTTTCTGAAAATTAAATACGTACGAAATTCAAAATTAGTGTTTTTTTTACATAATTTATAAATAGCAATATAAAATAAATATATATCAAGAAATAGTCCTAATTGCCAATGCAAGTTACGGCAACGTGCAAATGGCATCTAGTCCTAATTTTTTTTTAGAGTCAAAATTTAGTTCTAATTGGTTGTGCTGTTTGTTGATCATGTTGTATGCTTCCGAATTCTACTTAGCATGTAATAATTGATAATTGCTTATTCTATTCTACTGAGACCGCTTGCAAGAGCTCAATATAGCACGACAGACAGCCGTTGGAGGCTTTGAAAACCCCCCTGCTCGGCACTAAAGCTTGTATTGAGAAATAAGGTACAAATACCTTAACCATGGTGTACCGTGAACCTGGAGTAGTTATTCATCCTAACACATCTAAATCACATGTCCGTCCATTTGTAGCAGCCTCATAGAAATAATAATAATAATAATAATAATAATAATAATAATAATAAACATCCTTCTAGTACCGGAGGAAACAACAAACATCTCTGAACATTGGAAAAAATGCATTTTTCATCCCCAATATTTTAAGCATTAACCAATTTCGTCCCTAAAGTTTCATGCAAAACACATTACATACTCATAATTTTGTAATTTTGACCCATTTTGTCCCTAAAGTTTATGTAGAACACATTTAATTCTCATAGTTTTATAATTCCTACCAATTAAGGACAATTAAATGATTGTTAACCAATTTATACATAATATGATCACATGGCCCGTCATTAATTGTATTATTAATACTTAATTCAATTATTGATTAAATTATAGAAATAACAACAAGCGTTTTTGGATAGGAGACTATCTCTTTTTTTCCTTTAAATTGTGATACGATGTATTTGAGAAAAAATAAATAGATGATTGAAAAACATGTATATGATGCAACAAAACAAAATTTTACAAATAAATAACAATGCAAACCATTCATTTGCATTAATATTTTTCTTCAATTAGTTGGAATGGGTTTGTTTGACATTTTTCTCCAATTGGCTATAGTAGGGTTGTTTCTTTTCTACTGACTTCATTTTCTTTGGATCTTCTTGTTCGATTGTGATTAAGAAGAGAGTAATGGTGGCTAAAAATTTCTTAGTCTTTTTTGTACTAAAATGAGAAAATGATTTAAGAAAAGATTTTTGAGCTTTTTGCTGATCCAATATTTTTTTAACTAATAGGCAAGCCATGGGCAAGTGACGCTATCCCATTCAAATTGTTTGATAATCCACCAATTATGCTCAATTAATCAAATTTAGGAAACTATGAGGATGAAATGTATTTGCGTAAAAATTTAAACATGAAATTAATCAAAATTATAAAATTACAAGGATGAAATGTGTTTTTAATGAAACTTTAGGGATGAAATTGGTTAAAACCTTAAACATTAAGGATGAAAAGTGCATTTTACCCCCGAACATTCTGTCTCTAAGCTAGTCTAAAACCCTCTCCGTCCCTTTCTCTTAGACAACATCATCTTCCTTACCCACACCCAGGTATCCGAGTGCCTTTGCTTTAGTCTTCTTGACATCAAGGGTAAAGGAAGCAAATTTTTGCTTTGTTTCACTTGCAAAAAATCACATTTTTCCCTATTTTCCGTGCTCATAATATCGGTTAAAATTGTATCTTTACTCTAAAAGTTGGATTTTAAGCAAAAAATTAATACTTTGTCTTCTAATTTTTCTTTCCTTTCCTGGACATTTCTAAAATAGAGCAAGTTATATAAATGGCTATTGCATAACAGAAAGGTTGATGCTTATTACGTTAAAGCACTACAGTATCTACCTCTTTTGTTGGTTCCTTGTAACCAGAGCATCTCCCAAAAAACAAAAAAGGAAGTCATACACAGTTTTTGACTAAAATTAGAAATTATACGTGATACATTGCTAAATGATACATTTTTTTTCATTTTCCTCCATTTTTACTCTTGACTGCCTGCCTGCCCCTGTAATGGATTTTTTTTTTAAATCATTCATTTAACTTCCTTATTAACAGGCTGGCCATTCATGGCTGAAGGTGCCAGGGGTTGTACTACCCGTAGCTGATCAAGGTCCTCGTGGTAATATACGTAAATTCATGATTTTTTATTTTTATTTTTTTCTTTTACTTGGAGAGGCTATTAATTTGCATAATTCGTTTTTACGCTGTGTCAAGACATATGTTGGGTTTACGTGGCTTCACAGGCAATATCCTCGCAATACAAGGCATTGCATGCAGACGAAGATTATTTGCCACTGTCCAAACAACAAGTTGTTAATTATGCAAAAAGTTGGTACCTAAACAGGGAGGAAGCTGATGCTGAAAAAGATACTACATTTACTGTCAACCGAGTATTTCTATATGCGGTAGCTATAGGAATTTGTCTGGATCGGGATTACCCATTCAACAATGAAGATAAGAGAAAGGTTTGAGATCAACTATGGGCGTGGGTGCTTCAAAAGATAAAAGATGAGAAAAGAGGCACACATGCAGCCTTGTTGACAGATTTACATGCCGAGGATGGAATATAAATGTTTGAATTTAAAAATTCATGGAGCACCGCTGGAGGCAGGATGACATTGTTTTGTTAACAGATTTGCATATATAGGATGAAATAGAAATGTTTGAATTTAAAAGTTCATGGAGCACCCAATGGGGGCAGGATGACATTGGGCAGATAAGGAAAAAGCTTGTGTTTAGGATCTCACTTGGACTTGTCTAGAGAAAGGTTTGAGATCAACTATGGGTGTGGGTGTTTGAAAAGATAAAGATGAGAAAAGAGATGGGGATGGGTCGAATGAGGAACAAAAGAGGTTTTCGGACAACACCGAAAGGGGGCAAATTTAGTGGTTGAAAAGGTAAAACTAAGGTGGTGATTAAAACATATGCGAAGGAAAACAATGGTGTTGCGTTGAGGATGAGAAGTGTCGCCAGGCAAATTAGCAACGAAAATATAAAAAAATATTTTTTATAAACTAGAAAACTTTGTCGTATTTGATTAACGAATATATTCTCTTTTGCAATAGTAGTGGAATTGAGACGTGGAAGGGTAAATGAACTGGTGAATGAAGCCCATTCACTTGTGCCCAGTTCACAATTTCTCATGATAAGTAAAGAAACAGGACATGCGCCTTGGGGTTGGCTTGGATGGTTTCGGAGTAGTCTAGTTCCATCTCGCGATCGTGTATTTGAGTCACCTCTCTACCATTTGTGTATCCTTGCGGGGCGGGGTGCACAAGCGCAGGGAGATTAGCCTGGCAAAGTTGGGATATTCCTTGTGTAATTGAAAGTCCTTGGGGTTGGCTCGGATGATTTTGTGGTAACCAAATTAGGTTCCGAGATTGTGTGTTCGAGTCATCTCTCTACCGCTTGTGTATCCTTGGGGGGCGGGGTGCGCAGGTATAGGGAGATTAGTCTGACAAAATTGAAATACTTCTTGTGTTGAAAAAAAAAGGATTTGATAATCTTTCTATGATATAAAAGTATAGTTTTTTTCAGACTTTTTTTTTTGGATGTTGAATTCTTATGGTAGAAATTTATTGGTACCTCTGGTATATCACAACAAAATTTTAATGGTCTTGTAACACTGTTTAAAAAGTGAAAGATTCCATTTCCTATTTTTTGGTTTATTATTATTTGCTATTTATAATGGAACTTGGAAGGTCATTATGCTTTGAATTTTTCATTTGGAATTTTCTAGGTTCCGTGTAGTCAAAAGATATGGCTGCTTTGTATGCTGGGCTTTTCTAGTTTTTTAACTTCTGAATACTCTAAAAACTAGTATGAATACCTGTGTTATGTACGGTGTTGACATTATTTAAAAAAATAAAAATAAAATCATGAATAAAAAAAGTTAAAAAATTGTACCAACACAATTAAAATGTAATATTTGTCTAACAATAGTTTGAAATTTGATGGAATATGTATATCATTCAAGAACTGCTTTTTTCGGAAGATAGATCTTGAATAAATAATAGAAATTTATATTAGAAAATGAATGATATATGAATAAAAATGAATGTAATTGAATGTTGTTAAAATGAAATACTTACAAATATTATGCATTCGATTTGATAATCTTGCATGAAGGTGCGAACACTCTTCACACCAATCAACTTTTAGTACGAAAGCCAAAATTGGTGATTTAATTAATTCTGTTGAATTTTGTGTAGTGCGTAAAACAAATGAAAATGCACGATCTTTGCATGAATTGATTTGTTGGTTGAACCACCTATCACAATTTTTTTGATAATTAAATACGTACTGTCGCGCCCCACTTTTTGAGTGTGTGAAAGTAGTGTGTGGGATATGTATGTGAACGTGTGTGAAAATGAAAATAAAAGGCCGTGGGACTTGAAAATGCGACGATTTGGCCAAACAAAATTCATAAAGGGTTTTTTGAACGGAAAAGGGAGTCGCCACTTGGTATAGAGTTAGGGTGTACCAAATCACCCAAAAAGTGATTTTTTGGAAAGAAAAGTAAACAAACCCCGTTTTAAAGAATTTTTAGGTTTACGTAACCAAAAAAAGGGATCGGGGGTCACATTTGATAAGGGAGAAGGCAAAGGCAAAGCCTAAGGCACTCCCTTACCCTAGCCAAAGCTAGTTGCGTGACTTAGCCCTTCTTTTCCTAATTTTTCTACCCAAAGTATGTGTTGCATGTTGGATATGACTAATGGATGAAAAAAAAACGCAATCCTAAATCTAAAATGTCTCTTATGAGGCTTTTTGGTCCCAATCACATGAATTGTGATGGCCAGTAAGGAAAGCCCTCATAGAGGTCACGAGTAATGCAAATGAAGACCCAAATATGAGTGCAAGTGTGAAAATGTAAGAGGAATGCAAAAATAAAATAAAAATACAAATGTAAGTGCAAGTGTGCAAATGTAAGAAAAGTGCATGTGTGCAAATATAAGAAAAGTGCTTGTGTGCCAATTGAGAAAATAAAGGTGTTCGTGTGCAAGTGGATGAGAATATGGTATAATAGTAGCGAATGCATCTAAGTACAATTGGGTACAGTTTGTGAGGTAGAAAAACAAGTGACAAGAAGAAAAATGTGTGAACATGGCATTTGTATTGAGAAGGATATAAGTAGTGAGAAAATGTGGATAAGAGGGTGAGGGAGTGACATGATGAGAATGAAAGTGTATGAACCTATAGGAATGCATCAAGTCGGGTACGGGAATGACTCCTAACTTCATGACTTTAATTTTTCCTTTGATTAGAAGGAAGAACTAGCGTGCTAAGGCTATTTTGTAGCCACACTCGCTCGTTTCCCTTATCGAAAGGGGACTCTCAGGCAAATGTACCCTATAACTAGCATGGAGATGCAAAAGCCTAAAATGAAGGGGAAAGGATTGGAGGAGCATGCCAAATGCTAGAAAACTAAGAAAAATGCATGAAATGTAGTGAAACATGCAAGTATGAACTAGCGAGGGAAATCCCTAAGGGTCTAGCGTTGGACTAGCCCATATCTATGAATTCCTACTAGCGTTGGACTAGTGGAGAACGGGACAATGAGCCACAACTAGCGTTGGACTAGTGTGGTGACGTGCATTCATCCATCACATTCATCTATGACTATAGAAAGCAAGTAGACATGCCAATCACCTATAAACACGTAGCACATAACACTTAGCATGCTCGACTAAATGCAAGAGCCTAATAAAGCAAATTAACACGTAGCAACGAAAGCAAGCAATCAATCTAATGAATCTATTACATTTGCTAACTAAAACAAAAGGGGAAGGGGAAAAATGGACAAAAATGCTCTCCAAACCCTATCTATTACAAGCCAAGAGGTGTACACATACCCCATAAAGAATAACTTAAATAAAAAGCAAAAGTAAAATGAAATAAATGAAAGGAATTAAGGAAAGGCAAGGGAAGCAAATTAGACATGCAATTCTCACTTAGCACGTTGGATCACATAGGAGAGAGACAAAAAAAGATAAAAGAAGTTATACCTCCCTTGAGTTGATGCCTTAAATGGAGTGAAATCACTTATTTATCCTCCAAAATAAAAGAAATGGTCAAGGTACCAATTTATTTGGGAAAAAGAAAATAGGCAAACACAAGCTCACTTGGTCATAAAGCCCCTAAAGTCATGACTTAAGTGCAATTGAAACAAAGCATAGTAATTAATTGAAACAAACAAGCAATGAAGTTGTAGGATTAAAACTACCAAGGACCAAATTGAGGAGATCATTCAATTGGTTGGGTCATAGTAGAACGAGGGGAGACTTGGGGGGTTAAAGTGCAATTTTTAGAAGATTTTCCATGCAACATTCATGCAAGCTACGAGATATTGTTCTAAAACCAAGGCTTGCAACAACTCATGAAATTTTCTGCAGTTCATGCTCACGAAATTTCCACATCTTTCAGCTATTCATCATGCAAAACTGCCGCACAAGAAGGAAACCAAGAGAACTACACCATACCATTTTGATAGGGGCATACAATGTGGGAAAGAACTAAAGGCACAAGAAACTGGGAAAGCAGCCATGCATGACCGAGGTAATGCGAAATTAAAACCAGAATCAATCGAACATGAATCCAGACTCTGGTGAGAACCATTAGGAGTTTAAAAAAAGAACAAGTCACGGCTGCAACAGGCGCGAAAAATTGCAGCAAAAACTGAAAAAAAAAAAGAAGAAACTTGCGGCACGCATTTTCTCTGCAACTTTGCCGTCTATCACCCACCCAGGAAGATTGCAAAGACTGCAAACATAACTTCGAACCCAACTACCATTAAGCAATAAGCAAAACTCAAAAGAGATTTCAAGTCATTCCAGAAGCTTGGTAACCCAAAGATCGAATTTTTTTGTGTCAAAAATTGCTGCGACAAAACGAAAGCTACAAGCTTGTTGCAG
Organism: Coffea eugenioides; assembly: GCF_003713205.1. Taxonomy (NCBI): domain Eukaryota; kingdom Viridiplantae; phylum Streptophyta; class Magnoliopsida; order Gentianales; family Rubiaceae; genus Coffea; species Coffea eugenioides. The sequence continues at coordinate 13,943,185 of NC_040036.1, forward strand.
CAAAAATTATTATACGCTTTTCCAACATATTCGAAAGTGCAACTAGCTATGAAAAATGTAGGAAAGATGCAAAGGAAGGAACCCACGGCAAGCATGCACATGATACTCGAATCAGATAACAAGCAAACCAAGCACTTCAAACAAACCAAAAAAATTCAGCAACCAAAGAGAGAAAAAGTCTCTGTCCCTGCTGCTGCAACAAGCCGAAAGCTTTAAGCTTGTTGCAGCAGATTTTTATGTGCAAAGGTTCAACCTTTTCCTGTGTTATCCTTCTTCCTTCGACAACAGAAACAGGAAAAAAACAAGAAACAAGCAAAACACAATATTCACGGCTCATAGCTTTCTCAACAGCTTTATGGAGAGAAAAACCAGCAAAATTTCATCCATAGGCTTCAAATAAAGCCTAGAATTAGCTTTGAAAGTGAACTTACAAATAAACCTGAAGAAACGATAGAAGCCGTGGATCTATGGAGAAAACCAGTGAACCCTTTCTTGCTTATCCTCACGTTCCCTCCTGATCTTCTTTTCCTGACTTCCTCAGCCCGCAGCTATCTTGATTCCAGATTTTCGCTGCCTCAAGCTCTCCCAAACTCTCCTCACTCTCTATCGGTTTCTCTCTCAGCTATCCCCTTTCTTGCCCGTCTGTTTTTTCTTTTCCCTCTTGCTTCTGTTCTCTCTACCCAGCCGCCACCCCAGAATCCTCTCCCTTCAGATTTTTTCAGCCGTCAGTCCTCTCTCTCTTTCCCTTCTCCGCTGTTTCTCTTTTCTGCCGTTACCACCTTCTATCCACCCCCTGGCTGCGTTTCTTTTTTGGTTCTATTTATACCCAGCCCACAACTTCAAACCCTCACAGCAAGGGTACCAGATGAAACTGCATTTTCTCCTCGCTTTTTTTGGAGCCGTCCGATGTTTTTGCTAGAATCCCCCGGAAGCCGCTGTAATCTTGTTACTGCCTGAATGAGATACATAGAGAGAGTTTGGATCCTGTACAGCACACCCACGTGAGCCTTGTTCTCTCTTTTTTTTTTTTAATAATTTAGGTAAACAACAAAAAATAAGCTTTCATAAAATTGAATTTAAAAGAAATAATAAAAAATTAAGAGACTAATGAGCGAAAATAAATAATAGATGTGTCGAATCAATAAAAATGAAAATAATAACAAATAAAGCTAAATTAAGAAAATTTGGTATCTAAATGCCTAAAAATCTAAAATAAAACCATGAGATTGATAAAATAAAATAATTTTAAAAATTTGGTGTCTACACGTACGAAATTCAAAATTAGTGTATTTTTTTACATAATTTATAAATAGCATTGTAAAAAATAAATATATATCAAGAAATACTCCTAATTGCCATTGCAAGTAACGGCAACGTGCAAATAGCACCTAGTCTAATTTTTTTTTAGGGTCATAATCTAGTTCTAATTGGTTCTGCTGTTTGTTGATCATGTTGTATGCTTCCGAATTCTACTTAGCGTTTAATAATTGATAATGGCTTAGCGTTTAATAATTGATAATGGCTTATTCTATTCTACTGAGACAGCTTACATGAGCTCAATATAGCATGACAGACAGCCGTTGGAGGCTTTGAAAACCCCCCTGCCCGGCACTAAAGCTTGTATTGAGAAATAAGGTACAAATATCTTAACCATGGTGTACCGTGAACCTGGGGTAGTTATTCATCCTAACACATCTAAATCACATGTCCGTCCATTTGTAGCAGCCTCATAGAAATAATAATAATAATAATAAACATCCTTCTAGTACCTGAGAAAAAAAAAGCATCTCTGAACATTGGAAAAAATGCACTTTTCATCCCCAATATTTTAAGCATTAACCAATTTCGTCCCTAAAGTTTCATGCAAAACACCTTTCATTCTCATAATTTTGTAATTTTGATCCATTTTGTCCCTAAAGTTTACGTAGAACACATTTTATCCTCATAGTGTTATAATTCCTACCAATTAAGGACAATTCAATGATTGTTAACCAATTTATAAATAATATGATCACATGTCCCATTATTAATTGTATTATTAATACTTAATTCAATTATTGATTAAATTATAGAAATAACAACAAGCGTTTTTGGATAGGAGACTATCTCTTTTTTCCCTTTAAATTGTGATATGATGTATTTGAGAAAAAATAAATAGATGATTGAAAAACATGTATATGATGCAACAAAACAAAATTTTACAAATAAACAACAATCCAAACCATTCATTTGCATTAATATTTTTCACCAATTAGTTGGAATGGGTTTGTTTGACATTTTTCTCCAATTGGCTAAAGTAGGTTTTTTTTTGTTCCGCTGACTTCATTTTCTTTGGATCTTCTTGTTCGATTGTGATTAAGAAGAGAGTAATGGTGGCTAAAAATTTCTTAGTCTTTTTTGTACTAAAATGAGAAAGTGAATTAAGAAAAGATTTTGAACTTTTTGTTGATCCAATATTTTTTTAACTAATAGGCAAGTCAGGGGCAAGTGACGCTATCCCATTCAAATTGTTTGATAATCTACCAATTGTGCTCAATTAACCAAATTTAGGAAACAATGAGGATGAAATGTATTTGCGTAAAACTTTAAACATGAAATTAATCAAAATTATAAAATTACAATGATGAAATGTGTTTTGAATGAAACTTTAGGGATGAAATTGGTTAATACCTTAAACATTAGGGATGAAAAGTGCATTTTACCCCCGAACATTCAGTCTCTAGGCTAGTCTAAAACCCTCTCCGTCCCTTTCTCTTAGACAACATCATCTTCCTCACCCACACCCAGGTATCCGAGTGCCTTTGTTTTAGTCTTCTTGACGTCAAGGGTAAAGGAAACAAATTTTCGCTTTGTTTCACTTGCAAAAAATCACATTTTCCCCTATTTTCCATGCTCATAATGTCGGTTAAAATTGCATCTTTACTCTAAAAGTTGGATTTTAAGCAAAAAATTAATACTTTGTCTTCTAATTTTTCTTTCCTTTCCTGGACATTTCTAAAATAGAGCAAGTTATATATATGGCTATTGCATAACAGAAAGGTTGATGCCTATTACATTAAAACACTACAATATCTACCTCTTTTGTTGGTTCCTTGTAACCAGAGCATCTCCTAAAAAAAAAAAAGAAGTCATACACGGTTTTTTACTCAAATTAGAAATTATACGTGATGCATAGCTAAATGACACATTTTTTTTCATTTTCCTCCATTTTTACTCTTGACTGCATGCCTGCCCCTGTAATGGATTTTTTTTATGTCAATCATTTTACTTCCTTATTAACAGGCTGGCCATTCATGGATGAAGGTGCCAGGGGTTGTACTACCCGTAGCTGATCAAGGTCCTCGTGGTAATATACGTAAATTCATGATTTTTTATTTTTCTTTTTTTCTTGTACTTGGAGAGGATATTAATTTGCATAATTCATTTTTACGCTGTGTCAAGACATATGTTGGGCTTACATGACTTCAGAGGCAATATCCTCGCAATACAAGGCATTGCATGCAGACGAAGATCATTTGCCACTGTCCAAACAACAAGTTGTTAATTGTACAAAAAGTTGGTACCTAAACAGGGAGGAAGCTGATGCTGAAAAAGATACTACATTTACTGTCAACCGAGTATTTCTATATGCGGCAGCTATAGGAATTTGTCTGGATCGGGATTACCCATCCAACAATGAAGATAAGAGAAAGGTTTGACATCAACTATGGGTGTGGGTGTTTTAAAAGATAAAGATGAGAAAAGAGGCACACATGCAGTCTTGTTGACGGATTTGCATGCAGAGGATGTAATAGAAATGTTTGAATTTAAAAATTCATGGGACACCACTGGGGGCAGGATGACATTATTTTGTTAACAGATTTGCATATATAGGATGAAATAGAAATGTTTGAATTTAAAAGTTCATGGAGCACCCACTGGGGGCAGGATGACATTGGGCAGATAAGAAAAAAACTTGTGTTTAGGATCTCACTTGGACTTGTCTAGAGAAAGGATTGAGATCAACTATAGGTATGAGTGTTTCAAAAGATAAAGATGAGAAAAGAGATGGGGATGGGTCGAATGAGGAACAAAAGAGGTTTTGGGACAACATCGAAAGGGGGCAAATTTAGTGGTTGAAAAGGTAAAACTAAGGTGGTGATTAAAACAAATGCGAAGGAAAACAATGGTGTTGCGTTGAGAATGAGAAGCGTCGCCAGGCAAATTAGCAACGAAAATGTAAAAAAATATTTTTTATAAACTAGAAAACTTTGTTGTATTTGATTAACGAATATATTCTCTTTTGCAATAGTAGTGGAATTGAGACGTGGGAGGGTAAATCAACTGGTGAATCAAGCCCATGCACTTGTGCCCAGTTCACAATTTCTTATGATAAGTAAAGAAACAGGATATGCGCCTTGGGGTTGGCTCGGATGGTTTCGGAGTAGTCTAGTTCGATCTCGAGATCGTGTATTTGAATCACCTCTCTATCACTTGTGTATCCTTGCGGGGTGGGGTGCACAGGCGCAGGGATATTAGCCTGGCAAAGTTGGGATATTCCCTGCGTAATTAAAAGTCTCTTGGGGTTGGCTCGGATGATTTTGGGGTAACCTAATTAGATTCCGAGATTGTGTGTTCGAATCACCTCTCTACCGCTTGTGTATTCTTGGGGGGCGGGGTGCACAGGTATAAAGAGATTAGTCTGACAAAATTGAGATATTCCTTGTGTTGAAAAAAAAAAAGAAACAGGATATGGTAGTCTTTCTAAGATATAAACGTAAAGTTTTTTTTTTGATATTTTTTTTTTGGATGTGGTATTCTTATGGTAGAAATTTATAGGTATCTGGGGTATATTACAACAAAATTTCAATGGTCTAGTAACACTATTTAAAAAGTGAAAGATTCCATTTCCTATTTTTGGTTTATTATTATTTGCTATTTATGGTGGAACTTGGAAGGTCATTATGCTTAGAGTTTTCCATTTGAAATTTTCTAGGTTCTGTGCAGTCAAAAGATATGGATGCTTTGTATGCTGGGCTTTTCTGGTTTTTTAACTGCTGAATACTCTAAAAACTAGTATGAATATCCGTGCTACGTACGGTGTTGACATTATTTAAAAAATTAAAAAGAAAATGGTGAATAAAAAAAGGTTAAAAAATTGTACCAACACAATTAAAATGTAATATCTGTCTAACAATAGTTTGAAATATGATAGAATGTGTATATCAATCAAGAACTGCCTTTTTTCGGAAGATAGATCTTGAATAAATAATAGAAATTTATATTAGAAAATGAATGATACATGAATAAAAATGAATGTAATTGAATGTTGTTAAAATGAAATACTTACAAATATTATGCATTCGATTTGATAATCTTGCATGAAGGTGCGAACACTCTTCACACCAATCAACTTTTAGTATGAAAATCAAAATTGGTGATTTAATTAATTCTGTTGAATTTTGTGTAGTGCGTACTACAAATGAAAATGCACGATCTTTGCATGAATTGATTTGTTGGTTGAACAACCTATCACCATTTTTCTGAGAATTAAGTACGTACAAAATTCAAAATTAGTGTTTTTTTTACATAATTTATGAATAGCATTATAAAAAATAAATATATATCAAGAAATAGTCCTAATTGCCATTGCAAGTTACGGAAATGTGCAAATGGCATCTAGTCCTAATTTTTTTTTAGGGTCAAAATCTAGTTCTAATTGGTTCTGCTGTTTGTTGATCATGTTGTATGCTTCCGAATTCTACTTAGCGTGTAATAATTGATAATGGCTTATTCTATTCTTTTATGGTATTGGACAGGCGAAAACCACACCAGAAGTGTGGTAAATTTACTTTAAATTCCTAATATTATTTCCCATAATTTTTGTATACTTTTTAAAAAATTGAAATTTTTCACGCAAATAAAAAAAAGGGACTAGTCACACATCTCATTCTATACCCTAAAGAACTCAATTTACCAAATTTTTTAGAATAATGGTGAAAAAAATCATAACAATGGAGGAACATGGGTTTGTTTCTTTTTTTTTTTTGGGATCTAAAACAACCCTATTCATTTTTTAAAAAATAAATAAATTGGCCATCTTACGTTCATTAAGAAGGGAAAATTTTTTGGTCACTACACATGGATGTCCAACCATCCTAAAGGGAAAAAAAAATAATTGTTCCGTTCTTGCGATTGTTTTTAGGGTTAAATATAGTAAGCCTATTAACTTTACATTTAGTTACACTTTACCCCCTCAACTTTACATTTAGTTGCATATTTGTGATTTTTTTGAAATGTAATTGTAATTTGCAAAGCTCATTTATTGGGGTGGTTATAGGATTAGTTTAGTGATATATATCTCTTAATTATAAAAATGTAAAATTATATTAAAATAGCATACAAATGAGCATTTGTCTTTAATTAAGGAGTAAAAAGGATTTAAAGTATAAATAACAAACTATAAGCGGTTTATGAAGTAAATAATGGAAAAGTTTTAAATTTTAAATTTGACTGGTGATAGGGTTAGTTATAACCCACTACTTTTTATGTATTAAAATAAATACAAAAATCTAGAAAAAAAGAATGAGAAATTTGGAAGCCATTGAGAGGCTCTCTTCTAAAAGCCCATTCTGCAATACATATAGATATAGATAGCCGAATGCAAAAGTCAAATAGGTTAACTTTTTAATTGCAAAATCAACTACAGCTCTTTATAAGCACCCCTAGGCAGCTCTCACCTAAGGCCAGATGAATGGTAAACAACTGTTTTGGTGGTTGGGTTGGGGGAGGGGAATAATTATAGAACCAAAAAATTCTAACAAAAAACTACAAGACATATATTTGATAAAACCAACTGATATGAAGAGACAATTTACACACATATAATTATGCTTGAGACTAAGAGAAAGAGAAATAAATATCAATAACAATATATTAATCACATATTAAACTATGAATGTTATCAAATTTTCCTTTTCTCAACTGATACAATAATAAAAATCTCTATTTATAAACCAGGTGACTTGTAAACAAGTCTTACAATCATAAGAAATTTCATAATAAAATTCCATTAAAACCTCATGGTCTTTCCTTAATTAACAGTGAATTCTCTCTCTTTTTTTTAACAATTTTTATCTATTTATTTAAATTATATATTCATTTTTTTAACTACATAAAGTAACTTAGTTTGGTATATGCAAAGTAATTGATATATTGGTAAATTGTTTAAAAAATGAATTTTCACTCAACGAATTTGTTTAATTCATTTGTACAAGAAAATTTCGCAAAATATTCTAAGAATTATCAGCAAAACTGTTATTTCAAATTAAATAGATGACAAAAAAAAGCAATTTCTAAATAATATCACGACAAGAAGTTGACCAGCTTTGTTCAACGCAGTGGAATTTTTTTATTTTTTATTTTTAATGTTTTTTACCCTAAAGTAACATGTTGGGACATCTTCCTGCGTGGCGGACTAGAGTTGAAAGGGCGAAAGAATTCAATTGTGGATATTTAGGTCAAGGGCAAAGGAGCGGGAGTGATCACCATGGCTGATGATGAGCAGCTTTCCAAAAATCAAATTGATGGTGATGCAGAAGAAGATGCGGAAAATTGTTCCCAGTGGCGTCTAAAAAAGAAGCAGAAGCTTGACGAAGAGAGTGATGGGACCGAGGATTTGGACGAGGACGAGGATGATGATGAGGAGGAGGTGCATGTATCAGAAGAAGATGATGGTTCCGATGATTCCATGGAAGAGTTCACGATTTCTGATGAGCAGTTTGAGAGATTGAAGCCTGAGTACTGCCCTGAAGGGGTTGAAGAGGTCGATGAAGATGTATGGATCAAGTATCTCAAAGAGATTAGGGAGAGCGAGGTAGGTATATTTGTTCCATTCCTTTGCATTTGTGATAATCGGATTAATTTTATTTGGATGATGGTGCTTTTGTTCACAGGGTTTCGATATTTACCATTATCCGGGTATGTGCTTGATGGCTCGATATCATCCCATTGATATTGAGAAGTATCCGTCAGAACTCGAAGAACTAATTGATTTCTCGAATGCTGCGCTTCTTGATTTCAACCAGAAGGAAGTATGTATCTCTTCAATTTTTTTATTTTTTTTTTGTCCATTTCGTTCAATACTTCTGCATCTGCCTCTGGGTCAAGCGAATCTAGGAACCTTAATTTAATTCCTTCCAGGGCACAAAGTACAAGTTGGAAAAGGTTGAGAAGGCAAACAGACAACTTGCTGGTCCTGGTTGCAACTATTACATAACTTTCCAAGCCAAAGATTCTGTTGCTGATGCTTTCAAGACCTTCCAAGCTGTAGTATGGTGGGGCATAGATAGGTCTGGTTCAGAATCCTCCGCAGCAGTTGTGAAATTCTGCAGGCTGAAAGCGGCTGCTGCAACTTGATTCAATCTCATTGGGTTTTCTGGTATTGGTTCTGAATTTTAACGAGTTATTAATGTAGAAATGAAAATTTGGAAATTGGGTTAAAAAAGCTAGCATGATCTGTACTCTCTTTTAGTTTCTGATTCTTCAGTCATCAGATGATAAATTATGATGGTTCTTCGAAGTTCAGCGTGATATCCATCAAGTGTCTAATTGTGAAGCTTGAGAACGGAAATTGATCTATATTTATAATTGTTTAAAAGTTACAAGACTGAGACTTCAATAAGCAAGATCACATGAGACAGGCTGATGATGGTGCTTTGGTACTGGCCCTGTAACATAGGAAGTTCTAAAAGTTAGGAGATGGACTATCTTTTACTTTATATATATATAAATCACATAGAGTAGAATTTTTCTACTAACATTTGAATCCATGAGATTTTGGCATCGCGAATTCTTGTTTCTTTTACGTAATTATGTTGAAATCTAGAGGATGTTTAAAATAATGTCCAGGAGATTAGCCCAAAAAAATTTGTAAATAAAAAGGATTTGAAAGTACAATCTTTTTCAAAGAAGAAGAGAATGCGCCGTAGTTCTCAATTTATATGAGCCAACTTAAGTATGTACACTGGAATAGCCAACGAACAGCTCTTCGTTTCATCAAAGTGATGGCTCAATGTAACATCTCCTCGTTTAATCACGCTAGAGGAACTTACCAATGAATACTGGTTGTTCTCCCTTTTATTTTACTGCTCCTGAAGAACTACTCTTCGATTAGTTTAATCGAGCTGGAGAAATTTGCCAGAGCAATAATGAAATTAATGTTAAAATGGGTGACAACAATAGCATATGGTAGGGGAGGTATGAAATTTGAAACCTCTCACTTGCACTAAAATTTTTTTTTTTAAAAAAAAACCATGGCCGTATGGTAATATTAAGGAAATCTCAATCAATAAAACTCATCTGGCATTATGGTTATTATTCCTAATGACCATTTCTTCCAATTCGCCTCAGTGGATTTTTGTCCATTTCTAACTTCAGATATTTCATTCAGTAAATTGTTTTTAAAGTATGGATGATAAGTACAATTTTCATTAATTAATAGACATCAGGTTTGTGTATAATTGACTAATTCAAACGTTGATGCAACAAGAAGAAGTTCTAATATTTTTTGTTCATTGTTTACTTGAAAAGACACGAAAGAAAAAACGAACAGAAAAGAACCAACCATCTATAGCAAAAATTTTGATGGAACTAAAATTGTAAAGTAACATATTGGATGTATTTAGATATGTCATCAATCAAAATTTATTTAATATACTTGTCTCGTAAATACGTCTTTAAATCACTCATTTTATCTTCTTAATTATTATTATTTTTAATCTCATATATATCATCATCACGTAACAAAACTTACTTCAAAATTTATTCCGAATTATACCCTATCCAGATTTCTGAAACTAAAAGATGTTAGCAAATGGCAAACTCATATTTTCTCTACATTTTGTGGCAGCAAAGTTGTCGTTATATTTTAACATAGTATTGCCACGCCTCCATTCCTGCAGTCAACAGCAAGCAAAGCACAAGTAAATACCACTGCATTCGACAGACATAGATTTTCTCAAAATTCCCCATTGTTTTCAGCTTTATCCCTTCAAAGCTTCAACCATGACGGACCACCACGAGACGCGAGACGGAAAACCCAACAAAAACCTTCCTCATGCTTCTTCAGAGAAATTCCCAATTGGATCCTCTGATAGCGGGTTCTCTTCCGGGCCAAAGTACCCGAATCCACCTGAGACGACTAACCCGGACCCGGCCACTCTCAGGGAGCAGTGGAGGTATGCTACTAGGCAGTACAGTAGATGGTATTCTCAAGCTTGGGGCACCGCTATACTTGCGGGTCTGTCTTTCTTTGCTCTTGGTTGGATAATTAAGGGTTCTAATCCTTTGCCCTCTTTCAAGAGCGAAAATGTGGAAAAGAAAGATGATAAGAATAGCCCTGAGCAGGCTAAGCAAGGTTAATTGAATGGTGATTTTGGTTCAAGGTTAGTCTTAAGTTCTTGACTTTTTTTTTTCTAATTGGAGATTGAAGTATTTTTACCTGTTTGGTTATTATGGGTTCATTGCAGCAATTGTATTTTTTTTCGTGTTATCTTGCTCAATTTGTACCCTTTTTTATGATAAAGTGAGGTAATCCAATGGTAAATTTAATTCATGTTTATTTGCGAGTTCTTGAACTTGATTGCTGTTAATTGAGGTGATTAAGCAGTTTATTTGTTTCTGAATTCTGGGTTTTTGTCACAGAATTTTTATATTTTCATGTTATGTTGCACGATTTGTTCTTGTGACAAGGCTGATCAAAAGGTGAATTTGTGTTAAGCTTACTGTAGATTCTTGAACTCTTTGGCATAGTAATTGAGGTTATAAGGCTGATTGATGGTTATCAATTTCTGGGATAGTTGCAGAATTTTTTGCAAATTTTCACGTTATGATTCCTTCTCTGTCTCTGTTTGTCTGAAAGCGGCACTGTTATGGAGGTGAAACTAGGTTAGGAGGTCAATGAATTCAAGATTTGGTCCAGTATTAGGACTTTGCGCTTCTCCTTTTGAGTGCCTATGCCCATTGATAGCAGTGCTAATGTAGGTACGTCTAGAGTTATACTAATTGAGGTAAGCCTATAGTCAGCTGATGTAGTTAAATCATTTTTAGTAGTTTCAGTTTGGAAACTATTTGTTAGTTGTTCTTGAGCTCACTGAAATAACAAATGTGATGGTTAATTATGTAAATTTGGACTTTTTAAAACCTATTTTGGTATGTCATGGTCTCTCTATTGGTCTTCATTTTAATGGAAACTAGAACATTCTTAAGAACAACAAGAAGTCTGGCCGAGTTTGCTATGTACTTGCAGATTCACACAATAGTACAATCCTTAATATCTCAGAGTAGGAGGTTTAAATTGCTAATCGACAATGGATGATAAAGTGTGTAAAAGTTGAGATGGGCTATAGGATTATGGAGAGTATAGATTTGGCATGTTCTATTGCGTGTATGAGTAAGTGGGATGGATTAGTGAGAATGAAGTTCTACTCTCATGATAGCATCCTCGTTGTGCAAATATGATGGTTTTGTGACTGATAATTTTTGTGAAGTCCTTGATTTCAATTATTCTATGGCTCAAGAAATCTTGTTAGTGGTGGTACATGTTTGGTGTAAACTGTGTAGTTTTTAGTCTGCAATGCTTAAAACATTTCCAGAATAGAAATGGAAAAGATCATGCTAAAAGCGTAATTTAATGCATCCATGTTATTTCACCAGTTTTGGTCATACCACCTCATTTTCGACTTGTGCAAAAGGGTGAGTTCAGTGGTCCTACGTAGGAGGTGCTGGAAGTTCAATCTTTAAAAATTGTGAAATTTTGCTTATTCCTATCTGACATCATATGCAATCTGTATTGCGTTATTGAAGAAACAACGCAAGGGGATTCTTTCAAAATTTGATCTGTATCACCATTTTTCTAAATCATTTGGTGGTTTGTCCATTGTCTTTCCTTTCAGTTGCTGTACAGAACATGAGTAATCAGTTCGTGCTAGGTAACCAAGCTTGTATAGCATAGTGGAGCAGTCCTGGTAAACTAGATGGTGAAGAAACAAGCAGATTTGAAATGGCATGTTGAAAATTGCTTTTTTCTTAATGGAAAAAGTGAAAGACAGAAAAAATTCTACTTCTGCTTCAAGAAAATCTGTGGGTGAAAAGTAAGCATGGGAAATAGAAACATATTTACAGTGCTTCCTCATATTTGTTTCAGATACTGATTAACTCTCAAATTCCAAATAAACGTCTCTCAGCTCTGGAGCAATAGCCTCAATATGTTACTTTCTGGCACACTAAAGTAAATCTCTCTCTCTCTCTCTCTCTCAGCTTTTCATGACTACTGACTAATCTAGAGTTGGTATTAAGCAAGGGCATAACTGTAGGCAGCAGGTGCCCTGTAAGTGAGAAGCACATAACACATGCTCATCTGTAAATTCATCCACTATACTTGTATGACACAAGTATTTGCCTTTGTATCAGTGCCGTGCCAGTTTTAGTCCCTCTCTCTTCCTCCCAGCTCTACAGCCATTCATAAAATAAGTTCTTGATATTAACTACATTGGAAAATGTACGCCATACAGCCTTTGGATTTCGTATCGGAAATGTTTCAATGTTTGATATGAATATTAGCATTAACTAGTTTGGGCTGTGAAACTAGTAAATGGCTGCATTTATAGCCACAGGTTACGAGTGGGAGAACTGTAAACTGTCGGATGGCTTCGTTGTACAGCTAACTGTCTTGTTTGACAAGTATATACTGCTTTACCTCTTCTTTGTTGTTTTTCCCTTATAATATCTGGAAATATTACCTTACTGTGTATGTGATCGCTCGGTATAATTTCTTTGAGATCCTAAATGAGAAAATGACCAATGCAATAGGTATAATAGGTGGCGGAGAGCTTGTCTGGTTTATTGAGAGAAGTTCCTCTATTCCTCTTACAGTACTTAATTTTGAACTATAGATAAGACCTATACTTGCTTTTATTTGACGTCATTTTATATGTAGTTGATGCCAAAAGTTAACAGCTTCATCACTTTGTTTTTCTCAGATAATTCGTAGTAACGTCTTGAAAGTGGATGTAAAATGGGGATTTTATGTTTCCCAGCTTCACTAGGTTGCTTCTTGAGTAATAGAGCAAGTAACTACAAGAAAAAATATGTGGAGAAAGCAACAAAAAGGAAGATGAGGCATGCGACCTTGAAGTTACATGTACCAACAACGTACTCTGTTTTCGAACAACTGGGTGTTCTTGAATGGACTAGCAACGTCTTTGTTGACGTCTGTGGAATTTGTATAATGTATTTTGAGTTACCGTACCTGCTACAACTCTCAGTTTCTCGCAAGAATGTAATCTGGATAGAATTTGAAAAGGGCATCTTTCTACTGATGAAATCTGTGTAAAGTTTCAAAATCCAATTGGGCATTCAGTGGATATATAACAGTGCAATCTTTTCCCTTCCCTCCTCTTTTGTCCTCAATGCACAAATAGAAGTAGGACTCCATTATACCCAAGTTTGCTCTTAATTAGGGGATGGCAATTCTGTCTCAAGCCATTCATTGACATCAGAAGAATTTAATTTACTGCTTACTCAGCTGTAAAATTAGATGCGCGTAGCTTGCTGGAACAAGGAATAAAATAACTAGAACAACTATGAATCTCTGTCAGAATCTTGATTCTTACATCTTCTCATTGCCCTCTCCTTTTCTGTCAAGTAAAAAGAAACTAGCTCTCTCCTGGCTAACATGGTATTGCATAGCTGAAAAAAAAAAAAAAACTAAAACTAGCGGTGATGGTTGCAGCATTTTTTGGCATGGTACAAACCTCCTATTCGCGTATGGATATAGCAGTAGTTCTGCAGTAAAATTCTCCACAACATGAGAGCATTTTCTTCACTCTTTAACCAGAACAACAACCAGCTTTCTTGACAGCTGATACATCATCTTTGGTTCCAATGTTTATAGTTTGTCCTCTAGGCAAAGCTGCAGGATCATCTCCAATGTCAAGAGCCTTTCTGCTAACAACATGGTAGATTTGTGTCAGCACTTCCGTGAAGGCATTTTCAACATTAAGGGCCTCAAGAGCTGAAGTTTCCATGAAGAAGGTCTTCTCCCTCTCTGCAAAAGCTGTCGCATCTCCAGTAGGAACAGCTCGCAGGTGACGCAGGTCTGCCTTGTTTCCAACGAGCATGATCACAATGTTCACGTCTGTATGATCCCGAAGCTCCTTAAGCCATCTCTCCACATTTTCGAATGTCACATGACGGGTAACATCATAGACAATTAGAGCACCAACAGCTCCTCGATAGTATGCACTTGTGATGGCACGATACCTTGAGCAGAGAAACATACGATGTTACATGCATTTCAGACAGTGTTTGAACCTTGTACTTCAGTGTAGAGATTACAGATGAAATTAGTCCCCATTATTTTCATCACATTATGGAAAACAGTAAGCAAACTGTTGTGTTTTAGTATCAATTATGCAGTTGACTGTTGTTATTACAATCGTCCGTCCGTTGATCATATATTGTGTACTTCAGGAGCCTATAAATTACAATCTGAAAATCCACAAAGCTTCGATAAAAAAAAAAGGAGCCTATAAATCCGTTCTCACTTTATGCAAGAGCAAAGAACATTGCATAATACTACTATTGAACGGTAATCAATCAAAATCTAGAGACGATAATTCTGGTTGCACATATCTTAATGAGAGGAAAAGGGTTGAGCAAGCACAATTTCAAAATGCCACTTTGTATGGCCATAGGCACATTCAACATCAACCAAATCCTAAGAAGAAATTTCTATCAATTTCCTCAACTCTCCTTTATCTTTTCTGTTTGGTTTCTTATATTTAGCCAGCATAAAAGCATAATTTCATGCATAATCAGCAAAGAGAAGCTTTGAAATTAATTTACACATATACATACGTCCACGTTAATTCTACACGAAATTCATATGCAATATTTGTACGTGATGGGCACAAAGGAAAGAGAAATAATATACTAAGACGGAGGAGGTAAATTCAGGGCGGGGACTTGCGTACCTTTCTTGGCCGGCAGTGTCCCAAATCTGAGCCTTAACGATTTTGTCATCAACCTGAATGCTGCGGGTGGCAAACTCAACGCCAATGGTGGACTTGGATTCTTGACTAAATTCATTGCGGGTGAAACGAGACAAGAGGTTCGATTTTCCGACACCTGAGTCCCCTATTAGCACCACCTTGAATAGGTAATCATAATCTTCATCAGCCCTATATGCCCCCATTTCTTGCTATGTTTTTTTTTTCTTTTTTTTTTTAATGATTGATCTCGAAGTTAGTTAGAGAGGGAGAGCAAAGAGAGCTGGAAAAACAAACAAGGCAAAATATTGTTGGCCGATTTGATGATTCGATTGATGGCAAAATGGCAATGGTACAAAAGAATTTCCCTCCGCATATTTAGGAGGGATAGAGAAGAGAGGCGAGGAAAGAAAGATGACACTTACCGATTTTTTTTTTTTTGTAATTTATGGTATGATGGTTGTTTTAACTTTTGATTTTAGTTACCTCTTTATCTAGGGATTAGGATGTCTAAGAGGATTTGTACTTACCTCTTAATAGTTGTGAATTTATTCAAAATCAAGTTCGTGCGCGATTAGTGCAGATATTAGAATGAAGTTATTTTTTGAATGAAAAAAAATTCGGTCACAACTTATTTCTTAGCTAGTTTGATACTTTGACCCACAATTGTAAGTTTTTTTTTTTTTTTTTTTTGAAAAAACGAATTTGATTTTCTACACTTTCCAAGCACTAATTAACCTGCTATCACCTCAGCCTGTTAAATTTCTCCACCCAATCTACATATTAGAAATAAATCTGGACTTCAGGGCAAAAAAAAATATCTGGACTTTAGAAAGTGCACTATAAATCTTGCACGCTAAAAAGGCATACTTCTCCTAATCAGGTTTTCTGTTTGTGTCTGTTCAGTCATGGAGTAAAAGGTTTGCCTCAAAACTGTCAAATTCGGGTCCCAAACTGCTCCAGCTTTAATTTTTGAAATGTACTAATGACATTTTTTCATATTTGTATGAGATGAATAGAGGCAGTTTACAAGGGCAAAATCTGCGCGAATTATTAAAAACATTTCATTAAGATGTAACCTTGGACATCCACAACCAAACTTACAAAGTACTTAACTCGGAAAGCTATGGATCTAGTCCTAGTGTTTTTTAACTAATATATTGATCTAGATTTCGTTCATGATGTTTCAAATTTTTCTTCACATTTTGAACAAATTGTGATTCAGTCCCCCATATTTCAATTTAGACACTTCTGACCCATTGTGTTTCTCAAGTTATATTTTGTTTAGATATCTAATGGCATTATCATCTTGCACCTAAAATTAAATTTCTTCCTTCTTTTAGAAATCATGTATCATTCAAAAAATTTGTAAATGTCCTAACAATTTCCTGAGTGAGTGGGAATAATTTGGAGGCGCCATGTCACCTTGAAGTTTATCAAAATTTGAGGAGATAGTAGTGGGCAGTATATGGATTCACTCGTATTACCATCAACGGTTCACAGAAAAGAATGAGTACAAATTTTAAGACAAAAGTTTCTGTAGACTGAAAGTGGAGAATATTATTTAGTTTGGGAGGAAAACAACATATTGAAGTTGTGAGGGAGCAAATACAAAATATAAATGTTTGTGACCAGATGTACTCGAATTGGAAAACGAGAGAGTCAATTGAAATTACTTAAAAAAGACTAGAATCCAATCTAATACAACTGAAACATGGAGGATTGAACTTAAACTGGTTTAAAGACGAGAGCAAAACTACAAGTCAGCCGAATAATTTGGGACCAACCAATGAGTTCCTCGTCTTACGATTCCATTTCCAGCTACGGTTTCTCTTTTCTACTCATGTCAGGAAATCAATCACTTGTCTCATCTCAAATCTACTTCCTTTCCGGCCCATATCTCCATCACTGTTTATTGTTGACAAATACTGAGCCGCAACAATCACCGGTACCATATTTTCCACAAACGCTTGTCAACAAAGTTTTAGTTATCATGTATGCACTTTCATTTTGTAAAACATCGGTCAACAAAATTGACAAGTAAAATACGTGATAAGAGTGTAAATTCTCAAAGCACAATCTAACCAGCTGCAGGATCTCAGAATTGGAACTGCTATTACCACCCTCTTATATGTCAATGATAATTAACATTAAATTTTGAATTAAGTGAATTACATAAATACCTACTTTTGATTGCAATAACAACCACCTTGTGATCTGTTTTTGAAATAAAACAGACTCTATATGGAATAGGTGTTTTTAGGGGTGTTTTTCAAAAAATTTTACAGTAACAATTTATGTGGAAATTTTTTTACTGTAGATGGTTTATTTGGATTCTGTTTTTTTTTTTTTTTTTAAAGTTATATTTTGGGGTGTATTTAGAATTTAAAATTTTTGTATATTTTTATAAATTTGTTAAAAATTTTTCTATTATCCACCACCACCCATCACCGGCCACCACCGCCGACAACTACCCTCTCCTCTTTTTTTTTTCTTTGTCTCTCTCTCTTCCTCTTTCCCTTCTTTGACTCTTCCTCTCCTCTCTCCTTCCTCATCTTTATTCCTCGGCCACCCTTTCTCCCTGACCCTAACTTGGCCCCCTCTCCTCCTTCCTATTTTCTAGTGACCTCTGGTCACGAGGAAGGGGAGAGGGTGGTGGGTTGGGCAGGATGAGGGAGAGAGGAAAGAGGGACTGGTGGACAAGGGAAAGAAGGAGGATAACGAAAAGGAAAAGAGAGGATGAGGGAAAAGAAGGAGAAGGCAAAAAAGGGAGGGAGGGAAGGAGAGAAGGAAAAGAGAAGAGGAAAATGGAGGAGAGGATGGCTGTTAGTGGTGGTGGCCGGTAGTGAGTAGTGGTGGTAAGTGGAAGAAAAAAGAAATTTAGGGTTTATTTTATTTTATTTTTTAGTATATTTGAGATTGTATGTTTTTGGACTTATTTTTAAAGTTAGTTACTAGTGATCCTACAAACAAAAACAGTTTGTGGGAAAAATAACAAACCCAAACAAAATAATAATATATGTGTTAAGTTGGTTTTACATAGATTACTAGTTACTTGTTTTTTCCTTTCATTTGATCTACTTGAACAAATTGGTTTGCCATTCCGTTGTGTCCATTTCTATTTTATCAATGAAATGTTCAAAAAAGCTTACAAAAGAAAAATATTAACTAATTTAAATTTAAATTTGAAATTTAAACTTTGATATATATCATACATTCAATCGTGACATTATATATACTGTTAGTGTGTATAATATTTACACAAAAAGTGTATATGTTAGTCACTCCTTAAAAAATCAAAGCAAATGCAGTTAACAAATTGGGATAATTTCAAAAATCTCCCCTGAGATTTTTGAAAGTTGCCTGACCTCTCTCGAGATTTCGAGAATTTCAAAGACCTCCTCTGTCATAAAATTGGGTACAATGCTTTATGCTTACATCAAACCCAGTGAAATGATTGTAGTAGCTTTACAGCTTACAAAGTATTTGACAATTACGTGGACTGAAGCAATTATATTAGTAACTAATTGAATAAACAGAAATAGTACAAAAAAGAAACAAATATTTTAATTTGCCATAAGAAAAAGGGCGCCAATTTCTAAATGATCACAATTTAAAACTAAAAAATTTCTAACTTGCACTTACAACTACAACATGTAGATTTGTTTGGATTGGGCTTTATTTCCCCAAATTTATTTGCTTAACTCGATCGAGTGTGTTTGGATTGTGAATTATTTGAGATAATTTTGTGAAAAAAGTACTGTGACACTTTTTTTATATGATATATGTAAGATAAAAAGGTGATTGGAAAATGTATTGATGATGTAAGCAAATCAGTGTGTGTAAATAAGGTGTAAATAAAATGTAAATTTTTACAATCCAAACACACTCATCATCATTACAATTTCCAATACACCTTTTTACCTTTCCAATTACCTTTTTATCTCACATACATCACATCACAAAAAGTGTTACAGTAAAAATATCTCTAATAATTCACAATCCAAACAGACCTAAGCTTGATGTTGAATAATGCTAGTGAATTCAAAGATTCACCTCTAAGGCTTAAAATTGTTATTCCAATTCGTTGTTGAAATTAGTTTTCTTACTTGAATTTTAGTAATTTGACGCCAATTCTTGAATCTAAATTCTCTAAAATTTGTCCTCCAATCGTTTGTTGCTACCCCTATATAAGAACTCTCGAAAGTAGCTGTTCTAAAAAGCCATTGCAAATAGTTGTAGAAGCCTCATGTTGATGCTTTGCATTTGCCAGCATTTGTACTCACAGCTCCTAAATTTTGACATTGTTTAACTAACAATTTATGCTTTCATACTAGATTAACTAACTAATGTAACATATGAGGGGCATTTTTCTAATTACTTTTTCGCTCTCCTAAATCTAATTTTTTTTATTGTTTAGTTTTTTGAATTGGGCTTAACTTATTATAAGCTAACCTGTTTTAGAGGAGGTTTCCAAACTTTTAAAGCTTGAGGGAGGTCAATGCAATTGTTAGAAATCTCAAAAAGGTTTATGAAAGTATCCCTAACAATTTTATGGGTGCCAATATCAATTTTCATTTGAAAAAAAAAACTTGTGTTGTTTATCAAATACTTGGCCATCAAATGTCAGGGGATGACCACAGTTCCCCGAATCCCTCAAAGTCCTTGGTTAGTAAAGCATACGAATGTCAAATGTGACGGTTCATGCATAACAGTTATCAGGTAGTGACTTTGACGTTAGAGTGGAAGGAAGGAATTTTTGCAGAGTGATATATCCAAATCACTCAACCTCAATCAATCAGAAGAACTCTATGTATGTCTTATATAGCAACTCAACTGTTCTCATTGTCAAGCACGTAAAATAGTCTGCACCACTCAGTCCCAATTGACCCGTCAACAACAAAAGCTTCCACACCTACATACATAAAAAATTTAAATCAAAAGGCCATTGTTTCATCTTTGTTTGATGGATCACTGAATGTAAGAATGTTTGCTTGATCATCATTGGAATTGTTGCACTGTTCGCAATACTGTGCTCTTATGGTGTGTCAACTATCAAAAGGCTGATTAATGCTAAAATCCTCTTTGTTATACGTTAAGGTTACAACTTATGCTTGATTTATATTCATCTTGTTCTAGAGAGGAAGGGATTAGGGAGTTTGAAAGAGGGAGTGCAAGGGAGAAAATTTGAATTCCAACACTTTCATTTAATGGATTTGTCCGGTTAATATTTAATAGGTGGTATCATTTTACAAACCTCCCCTGAGGTTTATGATAATTGCATATAGTACCGCTTAGGTTTAAATAATTACATAAACCTTCCCTAGAAAATACTTTGAAGCTCACTTTGCTTATGTAAGCAAAAAATCTCCATTGAAAATCCTAAAACACCCTTAGATGATTATCCTCCACAAAAACAAAATTCCTTAGTAACGTTAAATTCAAAATATTATACACATATTTTTATAAAGTTGATTATCTACTAAAAAAATGTTGATACCTACTTGACCAACAAAACTAATTCAATAAGAATCTACGTGTGGAGGAAACTAATGTTTTTATTGACTCTAAAATCACTAATATATGGAGTAAGATTGGGTTTAATTTTTGTGGGTGTCTATGACAAGATAGAAGTTTATCACTCTTATTATTCTTTTTTCATTTTTTACTTTTTTCAAAGGATTTACTAAATTTAATTTACAATACATTAGTTCTCTTCATGGAGACTTTAAATTCAACATTGGATGAAGGTTATTTTTGTCATTTTAGACAATGAGGGGAGGTATGTGTAATTTTTTAAACTTGGAGGGTACTGCCTAAAATTGTTATAAATCTTAGGGGAGGTTTGTGAAATTATCCCTAAATAGATTTGTCCCTCTCTTGTCAAGATGTTTTGAACTTTACTTTTTTTTTTCTTTGAAATTTCTAATGCCCACATTGCAAATTTTGGGTGAAATTTTTTATATCGTTCAATCATGTTTTCCCAAAAGGTTAAATCTACCAACATGAATTTCTGATTCTAAAACAGGATTGTCTCACCAAAGGTCTGCAAAAAGAGCAACTTTAGCAGCAGTATGTAGGCATCAATCCTTATTTTGCCTCTCGCCAAATACAAATTAATTAAACCGACCGATGCACATTTGTGTACACACAACCAATGATGGAGCCAAGGGGGGGCAGAGGGGGGCCATGGCCCCCCCTAAGTTTTGAAAAATTTAATTCATAATATGTAAATATATGTATAAGTCAAAGTTGGCCCCTCCTAATTTTTTACAATTTTAGTTTATATTATGAGAGTTTATATATATATATATATATATGTATATATATCTGTGTGTGTGTGTGTGAATTAGCCACCTTTTGATTTAATTTTTTCTTCAAAAAAAAGTTATTTATTTTTTATTGTAATAATTATTTAACATTCAAAAAATTATATAATTTGATGATCTATAGTAAATTGACCCAATTTGATGTATTATAATAAAAGACTTAATTCATAATTATCAATGGGCTACAATAAAAATAATTACTTTATTGGTCCATATACAAATATACACCTTAGCCTAATTGATAAAAAAATTTAAAATTAGTGATCTATCCTCTTGTTGACTCATATACAAATATACAAATAATTACTTGAAGGCTTGGTGAAGACAAGAAATTGAGTGATATATCCTGTTATTGGCAGATTGATGATATTTGTTCTCACTCTTTTTGTATCAATTGCAACTATAGAATGTACATTTTCAATTGTGAATATAATCAAAACAAAACTCTAAAACAAGATAAAAGATAATTTCTTGAATGATTGTCTAACAATGTATATAAAAAAAAAGGATGATCAAAATTTAACACTGATTCAATTATAGATGAATTTAGTTCTATGAAAGAACGTAAAACTCAATTTACTTTTAAAAAAAGAGGTTGAAATTTCAAGGTATGCTAACATAACTTTTATCTTTTATTAATTGAAAATAGTTATATTTATATTGTATAGTTATATTTTTATTTTTGCACAAATGACATATTGAAGCATCTTCTCATAATGTACAAATTTGGGTAGTTTTGTTATGTTATAAGATATTTAATCAAAGGTTATTTTTTGTCCTAATTTTTGTTATGACTATGCTGCATATTTATGTAATAGACATACCTTTATAATTAAAATTAAAATTTGATATTTTAAGATATCATATATTTAAATAGATGAAAATTATTTTGAACATAACATATTAAGATAATTTTGTTCAAAAAAATTTTGGCCCCCCTCCCAAGGAAAAAATCCTGGCTCCGTTTTATAGTCTATAGAATGGACATTTTCAATTATGAAAATAATCAAAATAAAGCTCCAAAACAAGATAAAAGATCATTTCTTGAATGATTGCCTAACAATGTACATAAAAAAAAGGAAGTTGTTCGAAAATTTTGGCATTGATTCAATTAGAGATGAATTTAGTTCTATGAAAGAACGTAAAACTCAATTTATTTTTAATAAAAGAGGATGAAATTTCAAGGTATATTAACATAACTTTTATCTTTTTTTAATTGAAAATAATTATATTTATATTACATAGTCATAATTTTGTTTTTGCACAGGGAACATATTGGAGCATCTTCTCATAACGTGCAACTTAAGTGGTTTGTGATGTTATAAAATATTTAATCCAATGTTATTTCTTATCTTAATTTTAGTTATGACTATGCTACATATTTATGAAATAGACATACCTTTATAATTAAAATTAATATTTGATATTTTAAGATGTCATATATTTAAATAAATACAAATTAGTTTGAACATAACATATTAAGATAATTTTGTTCGAAAAAATTTTGGCCCCCCCAAGGAAAAAATCCTGGCTCCGTCACTGCACACAACATATTAACAGCTAGCTTGTAGATGTGGGTGTAGAGCATTGATGATATGAACAAGTGATTTGTTTGAAGAAAATGTGAAGAATATGTCAAAAACGTGAAGAAAAAATTCACAAAAAGATAAGTGATTTTCGTGAGAACTAAAAACATTCACTTCTTTCCTTTTGGGGTCAGATCACCTCCTTATTCGTGCAAAAAGGAAGATCACCTTCCCAAAATAGTACAATCCGAGACAGTGATACATTCAGTCAAGACAAGGAGGTTGGTTGCCACTAGTCCCCACAAAGTTGGGTCACAAAACTTCATCTCATGGTAAGGTGGTTTTTACTGTTTTGGGAGTAGGAAGTAGAGAGGTACACGAATGCCTAATGCCCTACTTAGATGAACATGGGAGGACTTCAAATTTTGCAGAGCAGCTAACGTCAGATATGGAACTTATTCTGCACTCACATTTCTACAAGCAATTGGCTACGGCAACCAGTAAGGATGCAGTGTGGAGGACTTATTCTGCCTTTGAAGATAATTCCAAGCGGTAATTCTTGTTTTGATTGACAACACACTGCAGATTGCTCAGTGCAAATAGCCAATCAAGCTTACGTTCGTAACGGGGATTGGAGGGAATCCCATCTCGTTGATCGTTCAATTAACGCCCGCTTGCTTGCTTAGACCTTGAACCCTAATCGATAGTATCCCTAAAAAATTTTCCGGGGAGTATTGAAAATTTTTTGAAATATAAGGTAATTAGATTACCGAAGTTTGAAGGTCCAAAATAGTTGTAGGTTGCGTGCAAATGCTCTCCCAGTGAGGAAAAGAAAAGGGTTTGTTTATGAACAAAAATTACCGATCCAAGAACAAAGGGATTGATTCTTCTCAAACTCTTGTACCAATTCACGTATAATTAGCATGAAGTTGATCATCAAGTTTTGACAGTTCCTTGGAAAGACCTAAAACATGTGAACAAATTTTTATCTTACGCGGAATCCATATGCCAAGAATTTGAACATGATTTTAGACCAGGAAGGAATAGCCTCTGAGACCTCCAGTTGGAAATTCTTTCAATTTTGATGTTCGGAAACAAATAGCACCCTTTCATCTATAGTTTTTTTTTTTTGGGGTTTAAGCTCATCCACAAGATTTTACCCACATGGAATGAGAAAATTCTGAAATCCCTCAACAATCAATAGCACTTTGATAGTGAAGAACCACAAAGAAGTACAAGCTTTTAATAGTACACACTTTTGGCAATCGACCATAGCGTCCTTTGTTTATCAAAATGTGGCAACATTTCCTTAATTTCAAGCACAGGCGAGATTTTGTTCTAGCTTGCAAGTTAGAACTTAGAAGCACCTTGCTTTGCTTATGCAAAAAGCAACACGAATTCTGGCATAATTTACTGGCATAATTTATGAAGATGATGATATCACAGACGTTGGAAGACTACAAAAACCACAAGAATTGCACACGCTTGCTAATTGCATCTATCTATCTAGTTTGCACAAATGGCAATAACGAGTCAGAAGAACAAGAAAATTTTTTTTAAAACAAGCTAACAAAATACTTATGTAAATCAGTCTAGAGATCGTTATAACACATAAT